>NC_057813.1:416564768-416864768 GCF_018294505.1 Triticum aestivum | reverse complement strand
CCTATCATCGACCAGGAAAAGCAAGAAGAAGTGGTGGAGCAAGGCCACGGACAGGGCGATGCCAATGAAGGCCTCACACAAGAAGGCGAAAGCGGAGAAGAGGATGATGGAACCGTGATCCAGATGCAGCATGGATCTAGTAATGCGAAAGCACGACATTAAGGAAGTCGGAGAATGGGGGCAGCAGGCCAGTGAAGAGAGCATGGAAGTGAAGAGGGATCTTGGTGGCCTCCATATCGACCAAGGCCCGGTAAGCAGGCTAGACCATCGACGCCCTCCACTCATTGGAATCGACGACAAGAGCTCGCCGGACCTTGTCCAACCCCTCCTGGTTGACCACCATGGATCGTTCCAACGCTGGCACCGAACCCGGCGCGGACTCCACGATCGCACGGGCTTTCCCCTTCTTCGATTTGGGGGCCATGACGGCAAGGTGGACTGGAGCAGGCGAGGATTTTGGTCAAGGTGGCGCGCGCTCGTAGGAAAGGGAGAAGAAGGTAAGTACCTCGAGCAATGATGGCCTTTATGCGGACACCAGGCAGTTGTCCAATCGAGAAGGAATTGGGGCTGCATGGGGAAGTGGAGACGCCCACGTCTTATCAAGCGCCACACATCAGCTCGGCCCGCAAGCGATTGAGGCCCACGGCGCTTCGCCCTTGCCCTTTGGCTTTGCCTCGAAGCCAAGTCCGAGCGCGCCTTGGGCCCGGGGGCTACTGTCGACGTCCTGGGAACCAGGGTGCCCAGACTTGCTTGCCCATGGCCCGCGGCGTGGCTCCATCGACGGCCTGGTACGGCCCATATTTAGCATCAACAAGACAAGACCCTCGCAAGGGACCAAGCCTCGCGAGGCGGAGCACGCCAAGACCTCCGGAGGGAGCGGCCTCCCTAGGCTGGCTCTTGAGGAGCAGAGATTCCTATGCAGGCGCTCACCTCATGAGGTTGAGGTGATGCAAGCCATGACGACCAAGGCCAGGCGAGCGCCAGCGGGCGCAGAGCAGCAGGTTTCCTCTTCGGTGCTAAGGAGGCACGCGCAAGCGCGTAGTCCCGAGGAATCAGTAAAAGGTTTCCATTCCCGTGCTACAAGATCAAGACTGCCAGGGCGGCAGGACAGAAGTCATTGCCGAGCCCACCATGGCGTCGCGAGCAGGAGCTTTGTAGGCAAAGACCACCTTTCGTCAGGATTGGATGTACTTCTAGTCTCCTTTCAAACTTGGCCACTGTGGGATCCCTTACCGCCTTCATTTTGGAGGAAGAGGACCGAGGCCACTATAAATATAGCCTAGCCACCACCATAGAAGGGGATTGGGACCCGAACCCTCGCTAGCTCATGCCCACACAAGAACTGACCTCCTGGGGTTGTTCTTCCTCTGTACTAGTTCATCCTCAACCCCTCGCGAGGTCAGTCCACCCCAAAAGTAGGAGTAGGGTCTTACACCGCAAGGTGGCCCGAACCTGGGTAAACTGGAGTGTCCCTTCCCTTTCCTGTTCATCGAGCTAGGACATGAGATCGACGAGTTGGTAGGCCGGAGAGATTGAGTTCTTCGCACATGCCCCAGAGTTTGAACCTTTCTCTTGGGTTTGTGGAGCCCTGAATCCAACACGTTGAGACCTGGTGAACAAATCAGTCGTATGATTTGACTTGCAAGATATGCAATATAGTGATATTGCTTATTATATAACATGTTTGCATCCAGGAAACACAAGACTGATTATCGTTGAGATAAATGGTTGGTGGATGTAGTCATGAGGTCGGTTTCGAAGACTCTTCATGAGAGGGCTACCACACCTAGTAGGAACACTAAGCTTGTCTATGATCTGAACTAGTGGGGATCTGGTCGATGTATCCAATGATATCGGTGTTCACATTTCTGTGAGACTGAAAAACCAGGACAAGATGTTTGATGCCTTGGAGATATCGAAAGATATTCTTGAGTACCAAACAATTGTGTTTGGTGGATCCAATGGAATTATGGAATGTTGAGTCCCAATATCTCATTTCCATCATCTCTTTGTCTAAATAGACCTTTGTCTATGTCTAGAGAATGAACTACCATGAGAGTTATGGATGCATAAGATTTGTCCACAATGAATTTCTCCAATATATTATGGATATAGACAACATAGTATACCATAATGTATGAATGAAGGTGCTCAATTTGTAGTAACGAGCGGGTATTTTGGTTTACCCAAATCCTTCATTTTTTGAACTCCGTCATTTAGATGATTACATGTGTCGTCATTGCACACACACAAACATGGATAATCATCATTGTAGGAGTAATCCTTGTGTATAAGGATCTCACTATGTCAGTTGTACCATATGTACCAACAATAATAAGTCGTATGGTGACTTACTAATTTTACACAATGTATGTTGCATTTTGTATTTCGATTCAGAATTGAGATTCCATCGGGAATCAATCATATATGTCTGAATCTAGTCATGCACATGGATATGTAATCACTACATCTATCAACTGCAGAGATAGACGATTTTGTACTTCCAATGATATAAATTATCAGAAAAAGATTCCACCTCTAGAGAATAGTTGGATATCTGCGTGAACCCTTGTGCTACAATACTTGCTCCGTGTTTCACCACCTTGTTGTTCTCAATCCTGTTTCTAGAAGAAAACTGGTGTAGATATTGCTTATGAATACCTCCCATTAATGAGCAAGATTATTTCTACCTAGATTATACCATTTGCTTGAGTTTAGTCCGAGTGTTCTTCACACTTTGCCATGGCCATGGTCTTTGGATCTGAATCATTACAAAGGTTTTTGCAATCTAGTTGAGAAATATATGTCAACAATTGTAGACTTCCGGTTATATGTTTCTCCAGAACCTATATATCAATATAGAGTTGATGGAAACATCGTTACCCATGGTGACTTCTCGTGATTTCCCAATGTGACTGAGTCGGGTATTCCGATGTCCCAGTCATTAAGTGCACTATGACCTGGGTTGGTGGAGGTTTCCCATCCACTGGGTATACTACCCATTAGGTGTCTGTCAACATGAAGTTGACCTGCATTTACTGATTCAGAGTCCTTGATATCCTTGCTTGCAAGAAGCTGAATCCTAATGTACTATTGTCATACTTCTCCCCCTGTTGCTTTGAACAAGGAGTTGAGTGGTTTTAGTTGGTACCTCCACTCTTTTCGACATATTTTCAGGATTGTAGCATTGTATGACACCTTTATAGTCAGTAAATGAATGTGTCAGGTTATTCGCAATGAGTTACAAATCTTCTGAACGCATGGTTTAGATATTTGATTACATGGAATTGAGGCAGAAATGTGTTGAACATTCCACTAATTTCTTGGCATTCTTTATGGTACTTGAAATCTCCCCCTAATGCCTAGAAATATTCCTCATGAATCAGCATATTGGCCTTGAATAACTCCCCATGCGAGGGGCTCGAGGTATTGACGGAAATACAATTATTCCTCACATAGATCCCAACTATATGTTGAGGGGCCAATGATGTATGCCGAGTGGTGATATCGGTATGCAACTTAATTACCTTGGATAGGAAATACTTGGTAGATATCCACATATCAAAGATAGAGGAGAATAATATTATGCAGTTCTGTCATGAGCGTGTAAAACTGCATGACTCCAACATAAAGTTGGTAAGTTGCAATTCCAAAGTAAAGATAATGCAATGCACTTAACTCTTTGGATAGGATTCTCCCAAACCATTTCGAGTCTATACAATAGGAAAAATTGCTAAACTTCAATCCAAGGGCCATAGAGAAGGCACTTGAGGAGAACTCTGCAACGTTATCCATTCGATTTGCTTGAAATCAATGTCAGGATAATGAGCCAATGATTTCGTGTGAATAAAGCACACACTTAAGACCATCATGTAGATATGTATTTTAGAACCATGGAGTACCTGAATAGTCTAGTCAATGGATGGGAAGAGCCACTTAACTCAACTTGATGCATTCAAGGAGTCTGAGTGATTGAACATAGACTTTAGGGTGTGCGAGCCTTAAAATTAGCTTTCCCGTGTCACTTGTAGTGCACATAAAATCCAAATGTTGTTAGAATTTAGCATCATAATAATCATAAACTATTGGAATTGCTGATAGTTTCGGTTTCAACCCAATGTATCGATGACCAAGGCGAGTATGCCAACTTTGTCATGTACAAGACACTCTGGAAAACTATCTCGTATGCAACATGTGCTACGGGTTGTGTCATATGTGTTGTACAATATAGATGATACACAGAGATTGTGCTTGCCATATCCGTTGCATATGGTAAAGAGAAGTTAATTTTTCTTTATTGTCATCATAAGTTTCACTATGGAAACTATTTTGACGGATACCTCCATCGTTTAGTAGGGTACGAGTTAAAACTGGGAAGCAATAAAGCATCCCGATGTTACTCAAGTACCCACAGGGATAGTAAATATGACTTGAGTTGAGCCAACAAATACCTCATTACGTCTAGCAATTTTAAAATATCTCCTCTCTCAATGAGAGTGGAAACATTGGACTTCCCTAACTATAGAGTTTGTGGTGCATATGTCCACAAGGCAATAATTTTTCATTGGATTGACTCTCGTAGAAATCTATATATAGACATGAAGATTCTCAATATGAAAATCACTGTCAGATATATAGTATACATACAAATGTCTTTGTATCAAAGTGCTGATACAATATACTGTGATATACAATAAATGATGACAACAATACTTATGTTCTTGTTACAGCATTGTAAATGGACATTAATTATATTGACCACTCAGGAGATTGAAAGACTATTCATAGTCTCCAAACACGTCGGTTGAGGCATATTCAACCATCGCATTCTCCGTGCCCATAGGGTCCCATCACAGCTGGTGATCTCGGATTGAAGGTTGAAGTAAGATTCAAACCTTTGCCCTTGAGGTTCACTGTATCCCAGGAATTGCTGATACAAAATAACCAGATGCTGAGATCTAAATCTAATGCCTTATGATATATAAGACACCATTTTTCTGTTAGCGGTGTGATCCTAATGAGATGTGAATCCAGGATTGCACACATTATCCCACGGGACACAAGAGCGATCATGATGTCCATGGCCCAGATAGGGCAGTGGTGGCCATTGAGGGTGAATGCCTCAAATTCTATAGCCATATGTTACCTCTATGGGTAAACCAGAGATAATTAATTTACAACCAGTAAATTAAAGACCATCATGGTTGATGTTGTAGTGAACTTAGCAAAATCAATGGGTATTTCAAGAAGTTATCTTGAAACCATTAGTGTGAATCTCAAATTGCTAAATATGACACCTTGAAGATCTATACCTACTAATAAAGTAAGGTGTGTTTCTCCAATTTTTTCATCCGTTCACCATTAAAAAGATTTTGTTTTGGTATCTGAGGTGGTACTAAATTGTTCTACGTCCGTCTGCTACAAAAAGAAACAATTTTATGCAGAATTTCGTATATGGGCCGTGCGTGTTGCGGCCCAGCGAAGCCAGCCCCTTTATTTCCTGTCCACGCAGCTGCAAAGCTTTATTTGGCACACAGTGCGGCAAATAGTCAGTGTTTAATATGGTGCGCCCAAGATTGGGTCGGCCCATTCTCGTTCTTCTCTGTGTTCTATTACTATTTTTCTCTTTCTTTTCCTTTCTCTTTCCTTTTTCTTTTTTCCCTTCCAAATTAATTTTACTTTTTCAAAATTTCAATTTTCCAGAATTTACTTTTTTATTCAAATTTTCATAAAATCTTCAGAATTTTAAAATTTGTTCTGATGTTGAAACATGTCGGGAACTTTTAATTTTTCTTCTCGTTCCAAAATTTGTCCAAAATTCAGAAAAATTTCACATTTTGTCAAAAAAATGTTTGAGTTTTCTGTCAAAAAAATGTTTGAGTTTTCCAAAACAATTTTGAGCTCCGAATACACTGTGAGAAGCTCCCACTGAGTTGAGTTATCCAAAATTGTTCAAGATTTGAAAGAAAAAAAATACATTTTCAAAAATGATACAAATTAGAAATATATTCCTAGTTTTATGATATTTTCAAAAATTAAAAATAATGTTCGTGTTAAAAAACATATTTTTTTCAAAAATGAATGTTCAAAACATGTTTCTGTATAAAATGATTGTTCACAAATTCAAAAAATCTTCCTTTTTTATAAAAGGATCAGTTTTTCGGGAAAAAATATGAATTTCGCAAAAATTTCCCGTTCAAATTTGCTTGTCTTTTTTGAAAAATCATTGAAATTATCTAAAAATTCTCGTATTTTTTCAAAAAGTGGGATTTCAAAATTTGCTCAAGTTTCAAAGAATATTCGGTAATTCATAAGTATTACTTTATTTTTGAAAGTTCAAAAAGATCAGAAAAAACAAAAAAATGTTTTGAATGTGATGTTGTAGTATGTTCTTAAACATTCACGTTGACCATTGGTTAGCAGGAACTGTTTATTCGAGTGGCTAGCAACACGTGTCCGAATTTTTGAGGTCATGAGTTTGATCCTTTCAACTCCTTGTTTTTTTGGGATTCTTATTCGCACCTTACAAAGATAGGTCGTTTTGGTGCCTGCCAATGGCCTAGCCCAAACACGAACTGTTGTATGTTCCACGTGCTATTTGACGATAAAAGAGAATATATTTGTTGACTATAATTAAAAGTAATTATAGGCACATGCCAATAAATGAGAATATGCTGGTTTGCCTCTGAATTAAAAAATATGGGCGTGCTAAAATCATTAAAGAGAATACACCATGGTAAAGCAAGGACTACCTGGTTATGCGATGATTATGCCAATGAAACGAGATTCGCTGCAATTAGTAATCCATCCAGCTACGCAATCATAGGAGAGAGTGATCAAAGCAAATATGCCCCGTAGGTCGCCATGCAACCACAGAGTAGGGAGGCAACCACAACATCGACATGGAGACGGACCTAGAGAAAAAAAGGCACCAGTTGCGTGGTGGCCGCCAGTCCTACCAACCCCACCACTATCCAGATCTCGCAGGCCAAACATGACCCGCGAGAACATCGCAGCTCCTCGCACTGTCGCCCCACCGCTGCGGAAGCCATTTTGATGGACACATCAATTATGTTTCCCGATGCTTCTCGCAAAAAAATATCTATCCCGTTGCAACGCACGGGCATATGTGCTATTAATCTCCAAAATGGAGTAGATCTCGCAACACTAGAGTATAATCTGATAAAATCAGTACATACTCACTCGTAATGCCTTATGTCATGACTTAGTAAAATGTCTGGGAGAGCACCTTGTAAAGCAATTATAACGTCAAAATGACAAAATATAGGCTTTAACAGTAGTCATTGATAATCTGCGAAGGCAGTAGATCCATATGACTACCATGGGATCCCAAACATCAATTTGAAGAAATCACCTTGAATTTTGCATATGTATTCGCAAGAACTTGAAAATCTCAATTACAAATAGACGTATTAATCTCGACATGTGGCGAACATAGAGAAAATATACACCTTAGAAAGATTCCAGAATACATCATATTCATCAGAAAAACAGTACTATAAAGGTACTGAATATACTTTGCAAGAGATTGAAAATCCCACTTGCAGATAGACATAATTAATCTCAACATGCGACACACATGGAAATATATTACATCAATTTAGGATCTAGAATACATCGGTACTCACAGATAACAACACTAAAATATATGTACTGAAATATAACAGGTCTAAAACAGAAATAAAATCACTGCTAGAACTACTGGTAGGTGACATATCTGCTAATATACTAAATCAATGGAGAAAATAAGCAAAGATAGTAATAGCTATTGGTTGCCTGAATTTGTGGCGCATGCAGATAGGCCACGTAAGGTAGCACTGGTCAACCTGGGTAGATAAGGGAGAGTGATGAGAGGAAAGAAAATTTCCCCAGCTAATTTGATCCCAAATCCATAACGAGACAGGCGGAGGCCCCCACGAGTCCACGACCAGCCGACCGCATCACCGGCAGCGAGATGAGCTCCCACCGCGCTCGCCCTCGTCGAAGAATCTCCAGCAAGGAGGGTGTAGGGGGCGACGCCGTTGGAGGCGCCATTCGTGAACCCGAGCGCCGCCGGGCTCCATGTGCTAGCGCGGCCGGAGCGACTGCTCGACGGGGGGTACGCCAGCGGGACGCCGAGCGCCAAGAGGCGGCGGCGACCGGCGAGCTCCCGCGCGCAGCAAATGTTAGAATAAATTTGAGGCACTCTGTCAATCATCCGAGGACCAAGCAATCACACAAGCACGACACCAAGATTTGTTAACGAGGTTCACCAATATGGCTACATCCCCGGGGGCCTGACTATGGGCACTCCTCCCCATGATACCGCTACAATACCGCACCCGGTCACCCTGGACGCCAGCACATGCCGCCGGCTTCCCCTGCGTTCCGATGCTATTATGTTGGCATAGGTTACATCGTGTGTCTACCTCCGCTATATATGAGAGGCCTATAATACAAGTGTCCTACTAGGACACGACTCCACATCCTATATAAACACAATACAACTCATAGTCCAACTGTAACCTACCTTGTACACAATATTTGACACAACTCTAACAAACTCCACCTTGGCGAATATTCTCCACCACCATGAATTCGTCAATGCGTCAAACTTCCATGTACATTGGACTTGAGCTTATCCCATGACCACCGCTGCTACACCAAAGACTCCATGTGACTCCACCTGCAACTTGTAGTCCCTCTTTTCTTGACCACAATCAACACTCGAGCAAAATTAAGTTCCTTGTTACTCAATTTGTGCTCCCAACTTCCAGAGTATTCGTCCAACGCCATCACACACTGATCACTGACCTGCGTGAAAGTGAACAACTCACATATTGGGTGTCACACATAAGAGTTACCTGAACTCAACATCACCGCTCCTTTCTTAACCGCCTGTCTGAAACATGAAGGAATTTCACAGTTGCTTGTAGTCATCCCGAGTCAAATTCGTAGTTGTCTCACCACATGTATGACCACCAGAGCCCTGACTCGTCTCCATGTCGCGTGCATACCGCACGCCTCACCACTATTACCGCGTCGAGCCTCTGCTGTCCTAGTCGAGTCTCAAGGATCGCGAACCCACACCACTCAACCCCCACTATAGAGTACCATCGATCATCACCGACCGATGATGAGTTTCATGCTTCCATCAGACCACAGGGCTCCGGTCCAAACTGCATGTCACTCGTCTTTCCCGAATAGGCTTCGACTCTTTGTCGACTTACGCCGTAGCCCCTCAATCCAGCTCCACCTTCAACATGACTCCATGGTGGTTGTACTTGTCACCCCGCGCCTCATTGACTCCATCTTGACCACACGCCAGCATAACCGTTGGGTACTTTGTGCACGAATCTTGGCACAATCCGGTCGTTTTTCTGCGCCACGTAGGACGAGGCGCGTGTGCGGTATGCGAGATAGTTCGCCCGCACGTTGGTTGCCCTCCCGGGGTCAGCGATTGCCACTCGGGGGCGTCTGGTGGAACTGCTATGCGCCCGCACGCCATGCGCCGACCGCGGTTAATGTCAAACACGTCGCACACCTCTGCCCCCTCTCCCTCACGGTTCCATTTACTCACACCCGCACCGTAGTTACTGGCACAACCCACTCGCACTTCAAACCATTGGAGGAGAAGGCGAGGGGAGAAGGCGACGGCGGAGGCGGAAGAATCGACGGTGTTCGCGGCCGCCGGTGGTGGTCGCCGGAACGGAGCGGCTTCACCGGAGCGCCTGCGGGTTGAAATTAATGCTCGCTACAACTCTCGCAATCCCTTCCTGCATTTTCCCCCCTTCCCTCCCTGTTCGATTCCTCGATCGAGATTCGTAGAGATTTAGGCGACTCGGCGATGCGTCGGCATTCCCGCCGGTGGCGAAGTCGTCTGCTAGCCGTTTTTGGTGGCACCGGGTAGTTTCGTCGCCGCCGCGGCGACGGCCTCGTCGGTGTGGTTATGCCTGTCTGGAGGCACGCACTAGTCTTGCCTTTGGATTGGGCAGGTGTCTCCCGGTTTGTTTGATGCGCATTGGTTCGAATTGGTGTTTGCAATCAGTTCGGGGGAGAACTTTGGGTTGAATTTGAAGTCACTGTAGTTGCCATTGAACCCTAGATCTAGTTAGTTGGTTTTTGAAACTGTAGTATGAGGCAAACTTGGTGGTTTGATTAACTATCATGATTATATGGCAACTAACTTCCTGAACAAATGTGATAGTTGCCACAAACGTGTTTTCCCATGCGGCAACAAACTTACTGAAATGACTGTGATAGTTGCCACAAATAAGCTTCCCCATGCGGCAACTATTTTATTGAATGACTGTGATAGTTGCCACACACACGCTCTTGCATGTGGCAACTAATTTGGTGAATTACTGTGATAGTAGCCACAAACATTCTTTTTCATTGTGGCAACTAATTTTTTTGTGAATGATTTGTGATAGTTACCACATGGTGTGAATGGTAAAGTGTAGTAAATTAGTAGTCAATGCAGTTTCAGCAGCCAACTGCACTGGACGACAACTAATGTGCACATCAAGTGTGCTTGTTGCCACTTGGATAGTATATTCATGTGGCAAATGGAATGTGAACACACTATATGTTGCCATAATGCAGATAGGACAGTGTGGCAAGTTGGCTACATAATGTGGCAACCAATTTTGCATATCAATTGTGTCAGATGCCATACATACGCTTTGCATGTGGCAAGTTTTTGGTTTACCACATCATGTCTGTTGCCATGTTACAGTCAGTACAATGTGGCAAATTCATTGTACTGCAGACGCAATTTTTTTGTTTCTCCACAATGACTTTGTGATATCTGAACACACTGTGGCAATTTTCAGGTTCTTGATTAGATGTGGGTTCATTGCTTTTTTGTAGTATGTGTTGCATTTCAGCACGGCAATTTCACCCTAGCACATTTCTGCCGCTGAACAGGTGGCATTTGATTGGTGTATTTTTAGGACAGTGTGTGAGCTGCCACATCTTAGTTTTTGTGATGTGGAGGATTTTGTGACTTTCTATCGTACTATCTTGGGCTAACATGGCATCTTCAACATTTTTGTTTTCAAGTGCATTTACCATTTGTACACTTTTTTTACTTGATAATGCAACCAACGCGCTTACTTGCCACGTTTATGTTTTTGACAATCATAGGAGGGGTGTGTGTGTGTTCATGTTATATTTTTGCATTCACTAGTTGACATTTTCTGTTAGGTGGCAACTGCTTACCTCTTGCATTTACATTTCCACCATGACAATTTGGTCTGTTCCTATCTCAGCAGAATGGCTCGTGGCGATCATCAAATTGATGATGATGATGATTTCATGGATCCACCACAGCGTAATCGGGCAACTGGACGGAGAAAAGAGGGTGATGAGGTAACTGTCCACACATCCCCGCCCCTCCTCCTGCTTTATGTTACTGGTTGGCACCTCGAGCTTGCAGTCGTCTATCATGAACTAAAATTTCATGACATTGCAAAACATGGCAACAATTGATCACTTCTTGTCTGTTTTTTGCAGAAGAAGAAACGTATTCGCAACAGAGCCTCCCAAGAACGACTGACTGTGTTGACTGACAAATTCACCGACGATCAGAAGGGAGTTGCTGCTGAGATGGGTATGCAGGCTCTAATGGATGTCCGGTGCACGAACCTTGTCAACCCTGTATGCGACTGGCTTGGTGAGATCTACCACCCCGCCTCCAGGGAATTCGTGATTCCGGGACGTGGAAGACTACCATTGAATGAGGAATTCATGTTCTGTACTTTGGGTGTGCCTCGTGGACATATCAAAGTCCCGTACGAGGTCAATAATGAGATAGAGGAAGCGTTGTTCCCCCGTTTGTTTCCTGGATTGGAATCCATGCCGAACACGTCTGCACTGGCAGATTCGCTGCAGGCCATGACGACGCATGGAGATGTTTTCAAGATGAAGCTACTCATGTACCTCATCTCAGCTGTTTTCGCGCCGACCACTTCTCTTCGCCCAAGCAACAAATACTTCCCCATCCTGGTGGATGATCCATCTTTACTACTTTATTTTCCTTCAATCTTTTTTGGCTCCGATGTCATGTGTAAAGCTAGTGACTGCCAGTGTTTTCGATGTTTTTTTCCATTTGATTTCTGATGCGGCAACCTTTTTTCCCTGAAATTTTGTGTGGTGCAGGCGGATCTGAAAAATGTGAAGAACATGAATTGGTGTAAGTTTATTGCCAACTTCATGCACGATGCATTCTCAAGCAAGATGTACCAAAAGGGTTGTCGACTGCATTTAATGGTATTTTTTTACCAGTTCTTTCTGTGAACACTGTTTTTTAACACACTTTTATTCATGCATGGCAACCTGATCATAACAAGATGGCAACTGCCATAATGACAATATGGAAACTGTCATAATGACAACATGGCAACTGCCATCATATTAGTATGGCAATTGTTATCACACTACGATGGCAACTGCCATCTTAGCAAGATGGCAATTGCCATCACACTATGATGGCAACTAGCACATATAGAAGGCAACTTCTTCTTTTTATTCCATTCTTTTCATGCACATCAACTTGATTATTATGGGAACATAGATTATCCTGTTTTTTACTACAAAATACCCATGATGGCAACTAATATTTCTTTCTTTGTAAATTTGTTTTAAATCAGCTCATGTATGTCGACTGTCTTGATCTGTCCACCGTGGATTTCACTGGGATAGGAGGCCCGCCGCCTATGCACAAGTTTGTTGTTTCTGCATGGACTATCAACACTGTCAAGGTTGTGCTTGCCACAGACAGGGTAACTGATACCAAATATGGAAAACTGCAGGTTAGTTTTGGTTTCTCTCTCCACACAGCATGTTTACAAATTTGACATGAGGCAACTGTCTGTGGTTCATAAGGGATGACTACCTTTTGTTATCCATGGCTGTCTACGTATTGTATCCATGTTTCACTCCACATGGGAACTCTTTCATTCGTGCTGAAACTTACCTTCTATCTCTTACATCCTTGCTATTATTTTTTGTTTTTTCTAGCTGATGGCCAAGCATGCTATAGACTACAGCGTGTTTGGGGGGCCTCAAAACATTGAAAAGTGGATGGACGTGCACTCAGCTCCGTCTTGCCCTACTGAGGTAATCAAAATATCTACATCTATGGTTTGTCGTGGATTATTTGTTGATGTCACGCAAGTGACTGCAATATGGGTGGTTGTCGATGCTTCTTGTTTCATGCACAGGCGAGGGCACCTATTGAGCATCTAATTGGGCAGTTTGCATCCGGAATGACCGGCTTGCTCGGGAAGTTGGTTGAGGGGTGGATGTCCCTCAGTGGCTCTAACAGCGACGCGGTTGCGAGGCAGTTCACTTCATTTGTCCCAGAACGTACACATCGGCCAACCGGTTGCCGTGGCCGGTATGACTACAACAGTTCCCAAGAGCCCGGTGACACACAAGATGATCTAGATGGAGACGCTGGCCTCAGCAAGGATGATGACGATGACATGGAGAATGTGCAACAGGACACCGATGATGATGAACACGCTGAAGTTCGCGTAGGTGGTAACAAGGGCAAGGATGCAACAGATGTCCCCCCACCAGAGAAAGTCAAAGAACATACGGCTGCGAGAGGCGAGAGGGTGTTGCCATCAAGGAGGGGGAGGGCTCCAGAGGATGTTGGGCAGGGTTCTCCTGGCAAGAGGTCTAGGACCGATCCCGTAGCTTCCAGGAGGAGGTTCGACTTTAATTTTAGTTTTTTGCTTTGTCTATTTTCTTGGAACAGACTCATCCCTTTCTTGCACTTGTTTTTTGTGAAGCGCGGCAATGAGTTTGTTGTCTGACAATTGCCACATTTTTTCCCCTCCATCTCATACGTGCAGCGAGCCGACCGCTGGTGGATGAGCAGTTACGAAGAAACAGGCGCCAACGTCAACCCGTGTTTCTACTCGGTTGAACAAAGGTGCCTCCATTGTTGGTGACACCCCTTCCACCAGGTCTTCTCCTCGTACGACGACGACCAACACCGGGGATCCTGTCGTGTTGCCAGACCTGAGGAAGCCAGTCAAGAAGTAGGTTTCTCCATGTGCTTTCATTGACATAGTGCTATTTCTTCTTGATTTTCCAATGCAATTGTTCAGCTTGTCACATGGTCTTCTATCATCGTCCCCCACGTGGCAACTGATGTTTTTCCAAATGATTTCTTCCTTCATTTTTAAGTGTATGGCAACTCCTATTGGTTTTTACATGGCAACTGGCATCTAGGCCAAATGGCAACTCTTACTGTACCTAATGGCAACTGCCATATTTATCATTGGCTTGTGTGCTCATCCAATACCTAGGATTTGAAATTGCATTCATGGCAGATCAGACATTTTTATCATTCTTCAAGTTGGCTAATATGGCAACTACTGCTGGATTTTGTATGGGAACTGCCAACTATGTCACACGGCAACTCATGTTCCCCTTACATGGCAACTACCAGCTTTTCCACTCGTTTTTCATTTTTTCTTAAGATTTCTACCATGGCAAATATATTTTTTTCATTTTTTAATACCTTTTTCACGTGCTTTCTTTTTTTTGCAGGGTGAAGAAGACTGATACGCGTGGGGCCAATCATATCATTAAGGACCCACTCGAACCTGCATTCAAAGTTGTCAACAGGGGGCAACTCAGATGTTCATGAGGCGCTAGGCGACAATACGGCTGCTGCACCGTTAACTGCTCCCACTAACTCTGATGCAAGTGGCCGACCATCTCCGCCGGCTGCAGATGTGCAGGCTAGAACAACAGGCATCCGTACATCGGGGAGTGACGAGTCGGTATCTGCCAGGACAGCTGAAATATTGCCAGCTCTTCTGGCAATGAAGGATGCTGCTGTGAGCCATGCCACCCCATCAGCAAGCATTGAAGTGGACGCTCCCGAGACCAACCTAAGCAAGGAAGATTCCCGCTCATCTGACACTGATTCCAAGTGCGTGCGTGGTGGCACTCCTGTGTCCACGACAGAAGCGGCTGAGGCGGCAGTTCACAATGATATGCCATCTACATGTGAGAGTCTTGGCATAACAGCTCCAGCTCCTGTCGATGCAGATACTGCTAAGGCGACCGTTTCGCGTGCTGGTCTTCCACCCAGGCGTCGTAGCCCCCGCAAGCAATCAACAGCCATACCCAACGCACCAGCTGTAGCTAGGAGCAGCAGAGACGAGTCTGGTTATGTCCCTGTGTCCACACTGTTCCCTCCACCTGCCACAAGCAATGCGATGGAGAAACTGGAAGACCGGAGCACAACTGATGCAGGTGTCAAGCCGGGCACGAGTGACGCAGGTGAACGTCCGGAGCAGAGTGTGCATTTACCCGCAGTGGAAATCCCCAACTTAAATCTGCGCACTTCCAAGCTCCCAGTCAATGTGGGTGTCCCATACAGCCCAAACAAGAAGATTGTCAAGAAAGCTGCGGCTGATACCGCTAACAATATGCCCCGCCCTACAAATAAGCCCAATCATTTTGTAGCGGCCGATTCAGATATGTTTGTTGATCTTTCACCTTTGGATTCTGCCCCGCAAGTTGTTCGTGGTCCGGCAAGTAGGCATGAGAGGCACCCAATGGCCTTCACCCCACCGAGCTTCAGTCTTGGAATCAGTCAAGATGAACCAGTGGTGCCAGATCCTATGCCAGTTGCATTTGCTTTCCCGGGAGGCATGCCCGCAATGATGGCACAACCAATGGTCGAGGGCAGGAAGGTTGTCATGTTTGCAGAGCCGATAGTTCAAGGTACATTTATCATGTGCTTATATCATTTTCTTGTATACATCTTTGTAGTTTGACTTTTGTCGCAATCCTATTTTCTTGGGGGGGTCCTCACTCATGATGGGCAACTGATATGTGATGACATGGCAACTGGATTTGATGCACCATGTCACCTACATTATTTTTGCTGCCATGCTGCATTTCACATTTTTTGAGCAACCACATGGGCAACTGAAGTTGATTCAACATGGCAACTGTAGTCGCTGTCACATGGAAAATACAGTGCATTACACATGGCAACTGGAGTTGCTGCACTATGCCATCTGTACTTTTTTTGTTTCCATGCTGCATTTTCTCCACTCGGCAAGCACATGTCTAGTTTAGTTAGCACAACATGGCAACTGTAGTTGCTGTGACATGGCAACTACAGTCAAACCAGATGGCAACTACAGTGCAACTACATGGCAACTGAAGCTGCCACACCATGGCCACTGCAGTTGCACCACACATGGCAACTCCCCACTTTTTTGTTCATACATCTCACATAATGCACCCTATCTTCTCACAATGCATCTGTTTTTGATTTCTACGCATCCTAATCCACTTTCTTGATCCTTGCATCCATCCCTGAGGAGATTTCACTGTCACTTGATGAAGCTTACCGCAGGATCGAGGAGGCAGCATTGCATAGGAGGACCTCACGAGGGCAAGGCCAATCAAGTTCCAACGTGCCTGCAGATACGGTATCTGAGGATACCATCAGGAGTGCCACCCCTGGTTCTGTGAGGCAGCAGAGGGTAGTTCACCCGCCTCCCGCGGAAGACTACGAGCCCGAATTCAGGGCCACTAAGGAACAGACCCAGTTGTACGATATTGTCAAGCATTTTGGAAATGCGAGGTCTAGCAGCAAGCACATGAAGGAGCTGAAAGCGTAAATGACCACACCCCCATAATCTCTCATTTTGCTTTGTTCCTTTTTTTACCATTCATCTTCTTTTTTTGTACTTTCTATACATGATCCGCTTACGTTTTACTTCTTTCATTTTTTTACTTAGTAGGCATGATTCTTTCATGTTATATCGTTTTCATACAGCTCATGTTTGGACAGAACCAAGGTCATTCAATGCGAAGCGAGATACATCGACCTGGGTGATCTTGCCGAGTCCGTGAGGCCAAACGGTAAAATGTCGACGAACGTAGTTGCATGCGGGATTGACTACATCAACAATCATATGGATGTGTGTGCCAGCAAAACAATCATGCATTACAGTGTGACCTGCAAAATATGGGATGGTGACTTCCACCACAGAATCCTGAGGAAGAATTTTGCACAACACGGTGAATTCAAGCTCACAATAAAGAAATATGTGAGTATTCCTTCCCTGTTTGCACTTTTTTCACATGGTATGGTTTTTTGCCATCTTCTGCACTCTGTTCATGTGGCAGATGTTTCATGTGGCAATAGCTGCCGTGCAAACTGACTTTTTGATTTCTTGCATCTCGTACAAACTGTGTGGCAACTTCATAGAAAAATACACGGCAAAATTTGTTCATACATGGATGGCAACTTTCTTTCAACTACCCCCACCCATAACCAAACAGTCTACATGATTCTACTTTTTTTTGTCCCTCTGCGGTTCTTCATGTGAACTCTGCTTCTCATTTCCCTCACTTTTAAATGCAGGTCATGTTCCCCATGTTCCAGGAGCTTGCACCACATGACCAACACGACGAGTGTGATCACCACTATGCGATCTGTCTTGACCTGAAGAACCAACGCTTTGAGGTGCTTGATTCAATGTGTTCGGCAGCTGATGCAGACCTTACTACGCATGCTGAATTCCTCATCAACAACCTCAAAGAGACATGGAACCGGCACTACGAACACTCAAAGGTCCAGATCAGACATTTCTCGGTTGAGTACGTGGTGACTACGAAGCAAGGGAACACGTAATTCCCTACCCCCATCCTCCATGTGCCATTTACATCAATCCAACCCCTCTTTTTGTTGTTACATCTGAATTGAAGTCTATCACTGCTATGTTTGTCCTTTTTTGCGAGTTCACCAGACTCTTTTTATTGTGCCGGACGGACTGTGGCTTTCACACGTTGGAATACTTTGCAAAGTGGGAAGGTATACTTGTCCCCGCTGTCACAGCTGCAACGGTCATTGAGCTCCGGAAAATCTACACGTGGAACTAGTTGACGAATGAAGATTTCAACAAGCGGTCTGGAGCACGCGAGTTTGTGGAGGAAGCTGTCAAGAAAGTCATCAAGAGGTACAAGTGATCACGCGGCGATACACACCGGACGCATACCTTACATTCTGTTGCCGAGGAATGTAAGGTACTATGTCTTTTGTTCTCGTCAAAAACTATGTTCGTGTGCTATGTTATGACTGCAACCCCGCATAGGCTACTATATAGTGGTGGTGTGTGAGCGACATTTGGATAATTTCTGCAATATATGTGTGGATGTGAACCTACTTAGGCGTGACAGCAGATATGTTTTTTATGTTTATCATTATTACTATGGTTTCATCGTTTGTATCACCCGTTTGCTGTTTCGAATGCGTCACGATGTTTTAAAACATGGCAAATGTAGTTCATCAGACATGGTTAGCGAAAGTCATCGTCCTTGTTCATTTGGACGTTTTGCTTCTTCTATTTCATCACTAACTTCACCGGCTAGCATGGTAGGTTGATCATGTAGCCACAACCTTTGCTGCGGTTTATGCACGTTACGCTTTTTCCAACTTGTTTCCCATATATTGCACACAACACAATATGTGTCACTAAACCGCGTCGATTTTGTCATGTAAATATATGCGATGCAGAGTCATTACAAATACCATGGCATATTTTCAGTACAGCTAACATGGAAAATCCAGTACAAACAACACGGCAGATCCAGCATAATTAACATGGCAGATCCAGCATAACTAACATGGCAAATCCAGTACAACTAACATGGCAGATCCAGTGCAACTAGCATTGCATATTTTTCAGTATAAAATAGTATGGCATATTTTTAGTATAAAATAGCATGGCATATTTTTAGTATAAAATAGCATGTCAGATTAACTACACATAACATGGCAGATTAAGTACCCATAACATGGCATATTAAGTACCAATAACATGGCAACTACATTTATCCATTCAATGCATTCTCCTTCAACTTCTGAAGCCCCTCTAGAGTCATTATCCCAAATCAAAAAAAGTTCACAACATATAGGGTACAAAACAAAATGTCCACAAGGACCATGTCACAGTGCCCCAACTTTTGCTTACGGATTGCCCGTCCCTTTCTTCATTTTCTTGTGTTTTGCTTGAATCTCCAATCCCGATTTGTACCTTATCTCTCTTGGACGACCCTTTGTGATGGAACGGGGTGGGTTCTTAACCTGGGTTTGTGTGCTTGCTGTTCCAGATCCTATCTCAGAGTTTTCAGATGATGGCCCCGTGGATGAAGGCACACTTGATGTGCGGGGGAACCGGTGTAAGGCTTCCTCAGCTTTCCTCTTCTTGATCTCATCAAGCTCTCTTTTCAGGGCCTTCCTGTGTTTTTCTGCGACTCTCACTGTCTCATCACTCTTGCACGCTTCATCAATTAGCTTAGCATAGTTCTTTGTCAGCACAATGTGCCTCACGGCTTCCATGGTTGCCTCAGGTCTCTCGTCATGCACAGCCAGAACTGCGTTTGTTGTTTGTGGCACAAACGCGTCGTCAGCGTCCCAAGTCCATCGCCACCTTATGAAATGGCGGGGCATGCGTGTCACAGTGTTCATGTCCATTACTTTTAGTATGTGATAGCACACAATGTCGTCCCGTTCAAACTTGCAACATTGGCAGTAGTATTCGCCTTGTTCGATCGAGGCTTTCACAAAGTAGTTCCTTCCTTTGTCCGGGTCTTCAGGTTCTGAATCCGACATGCCCAAAATAGAACACACCTTGAACGTATGTTCGTCCACCTGGAAAGCCGTGAACATGCTGGCATGCTTTATTTCTTCCTGGAATCTGCAAGTTTTGTGTGTTTTCTGTTAAACTACCGTGTGATCTTTTTTTGTAGCACCTTATGTTGTCATGGAAATAGAAATAGATTTTTGTTTGAACATGGCAAACATAGTATATTGAACATGGCAAACATAGTACAGTGAACATGGCAAACATAGTACACTGAACATGGCAACTGCAGTAAACTAGACAAGGCAACTGTATTGCATTTTCAACTGACCATTGTCATTTCCACACCAACACTCCTCACTGGAAGCCCTTTGCATAAAACATGGCAACTGAATTTTTATTGAACATGGCATCTACAGTTGAGTAAACATGGCAACTGCATTTTTCAACAAACATGGAAGTTTGCATTTTTAGTAAACATGGCAACTGCATTTCATCAAATGTGTCTAGAATATAACGTTTTTCAGTTGACTTTGGCATTTGCATACCAACATGCCCCAATGGCAGTATAGTGCATTAAACATGGCAACTGCACTTCATTGAACATGACAAACAAAATTTTCATTGAACATGGCAACTGCAGTTGAGTAAGCATGGAAAACAGTATTTCATTACACATGGCAACTGCATATCATGGCAACTGCATTGCACCCTATAAGGCACCTACTGCCTTAGTGCTTTTTGTGCAAATAAGACTATAACGCAACTGACTTACTTGTTAAAGATCTTGTTTGTGTATATGTTGCTCATTTGCCTCTCCATCGGTAAATACGTTAGCAATTTCGGCTACTTTAGCGCGGTGGTAGCTTCTTGCTGTAGCTCAGATCCCAGAATTTTTTGTTGCAAAGTTGTGTACTGCTTGGCAAACTGTAGCAATGAGTTGCCAGGGCTCACGTACCGCTTCAAAACAGCATTGAACCCCTCACTGCACTGCGTAGTCTGCAAAAAGGGAAAGAAGCACTGCATGAAGTAGGCTAGCACCCAGTACATTCGCTTCTCCCACAGGTTAGCAAGTGTCTCGTTGTCTTGGACTTGATATGTTTCAATCATGGCCATCCAGCTCCTTTCAAACTCCTCCACCGTCAAGCTGTGGTCCACGCACAGCTCGAACGCCTTGTGGAGCTCTGGACGGTCAGCAAAGAACGGTCCTAGCGTCTCTTCAGCCTTCTTTATAATGTGCCACCTGCAGTGCCTGTGCACTGCCAACGGAAATACCTCCTCTATGCCTGCACACATGCTGAAATCCTGGTCTGTTATTATGTTCATCGGAGCAAGTCCATCCATGCACTCCCAGAAGGTCTTGAACAGCCAAACGTACCCATCCGTGTCTTTGTTCCGAACGAGCCCGCGGCCGAACTGCAACGACTGATTGTGGTTATTTATTCCTATGAACGGAGCGCATGGCATCTTGTACATATTAGTCAGATACGTCGTGTCGAATGAAATGCAATCTCGGAAATATTTGTAGGCTCTCCTTGCAGCACCATCCACCCAATACATGTTCCTGACACGGTCCTCATCGTCCAATCTTATCCTGTAGAAGAAATCTGGATCTTCCTTCGCTTTCTCATCGAAATAGGCCATTGTGGCCTCTATGTCAGCCAGCTTGCTCTCTCTATGGTACTTGGCCTGTAGGTTTGTGACGTCAGCTAGTATGTACGGCATGCTACTCAGTTTCCCCTTTTTGCTATGGATGAGTGATAGTATCTGGACCATTCTTGCTGGACCGGCATTACAATCATGTAGCAGCTTTACGAATTGCCTTTCGACTGGGGTGAACCCTCTGTGGGCGGTCAGAAATTTGACCAGATCGAACTTCTTTATGAGTTTGTGGTTGTGCTCGTCAAAATACTCAGTGACCACATACTGTGTTCCATCTACGTTTAGCTTACACCAGACAGGGCAACCTGTCTTGAGAATGATCCCTCTCTTTCGTTTCGGAACGACAGGCGCAACACCTTTCCCTTTCTTGTTCCTTCGTGCCTTGTGGCACCTCATCTCACCTCTGCTGTACTCATTAGTTTTCTTAATTTTTCTATGGTATTCGATGTTGACGGCAAACCCATGGAACTTTGCATATGTCTGGTAGAATTCCTTTGCTTCTGCAAACGATTCAAATCTCTGCCCAACGTACGGTGGCTGAGGTACCATGATATCTGGTTGCCCGTCATCTTCATCCCTTTGTGCCTCATCGTCAGTTTCATCATTCACTTCAGTATCGGTAGCAGTTTCATCGATTTGAGTGTTGCCAGTGCTTGCGTTCAAAGGGGTGGCTGTGGGAATTGCTGGAATGATTGCCATTTCTGACACTGACTCGGCATTATTTGCGGCATGATTGTCTGCTAGCTGGGGGAACGCGTCTTCTGTGCGCTTAGAGCTTCCCGCAATAGATGTGCCCGCGCCGCTGTTCATTGTAGTTGTAGGCCCTGTAATGGAAAAAACAGGTACGAGAGTAAGATTTTTTTTGTTTGAATAACATGTTTATCGCAACGGATGACATCAAGGTCGAGTGATTTGGCATTACATCATTCGAACAGCAAGATGTCAGTTTGCGTGTGGACATGTGTGGCAAATGTAGCTGTCCAGTCCTGGCAGCTACAGTTCAACAAACATGGCAACCACTGTTTGCCAATGCACGACAACAAGCTCCTTTTTTAGTACAAAAACTTGGGTTCTATATGCATGGCAGCTGCAGTCCTGCATTCATGGCAAACACTGCTACCAACAAATGGCAACCACTGTGTTCTAGCAACAAAACTACTGCATTATAAGATTGATCTCACTAGGCGAAATGTGTTCAACCATTAGTGATGCACACATTGATGTAGGGTGGAACCCTATAGAGAAGATCTTTCACGAATTGGAGGTGGAATCCCCAAGAACAAGATGAACAAAGGAGGGAAAACAAGAGGAGCACTCAAGAACAAGTCAAATCACACATCCACTAGACAATCAAACACATAAGATCCACAAGGTACATGAACAACAAAGGGAAATAAGATACATGGTAGAGTTCATCCCAAATCCTATGAAGGAGATGAGGGCTTGATGATCCTATGATTGGGATCCTTCCCCAAGAAGGAGGTCTTGATGTTTGGTCACTCCAAGAGGAGGTCTTGATCTCCTAGTGGAGTGGATCCATGGAGCAAAGCTCACAAATGTGTATCAACTACTTTGCTTACCCTAAAAAATGGTCTAGGTACGAAATATATAGTCTTGGGGTCGAAGTGGGTGAAGAGGGGCTCGGAATGGGGATCACAGCCGCCCATCCTGATGAGCCCATGCGCACGGGGTAAGTTGAGCCCGTGCGTACGGGGGTCCCGTGGGCACGGTACAGGCCCGTGCGCATGGGGTGCTCCAGCGCCAGCTCCCTGAGTAGTCCGTGTGCACGGGGTCTCGGGGGCCTGTGCGCACGGGGTCGCCTGGGACTTCCTGTCCAGCTCCTGTTGGGTTCCTTCTTCTTCCTTGTGGCCTTGGGGTCCTTCTCCTTGGCCTCCGGGAAGCTCCTTAGCTGCTTGGCCGCGGTCGTCCTCGTACCTGAAGATGCACAATGTTCCGTGATGATGTAGCGGCCAAGTCCTATGGATATTCATGTAAATCTTGAAGAGGAGCGGGTTCACCTTAAGTCCGGTAGGTCCACTTGGGGCTTGATGTGCTATGAAGGTGTACATGGAGATGGCCGTAGGATGCTCCGCATCATCTCCTCCCCCTTTGAAAAGATCCGACCTCGGATCGTAAACCGTATCGCCATGTACACGGTAGGCATGGTTGTACCATAGGTCGATGTCGTGGCACTCCTCAACTTGAAGGTCCATAGGGTCCATCTCCAATGGCGGTCCTCCATCCAATAGATGTATCATGTAGACAACAAGAAGGAAACAACAATGAAAGAATGGCCCATCCAATATGCATATTTGAAGATGGCTCAAAGGGAAGGAGTTCACCTTTAGGAGATTCTCACAAATGTTGGTGTTGCACATCATGTACGCCTTCACATAACCAAAATGTGTCTTTATGGTACCGCCTTGTGAATCCTTCAAAATGAAAGAACATGAGAAACACTTGGAAAAACAAATGAGGTTAGTGCAAAAGCAAGACCTATCATTCGAGGGGTGAGATACCCAACAAGTGTATGCATCATGCTCATCATAAGAAAGGACAAGGGAGCATTTCATAGTATGTAGGCATATGATGCGAGAACAAGTGTATGCATATATGTCATCAACCCAAGAAAGCAAGTGATAGTGGAACATGGGTGATGCAACATAGCAAGCAATCATAGCAATCAAGTCAAGCATGCTAGTAGTGCGAAGATGCAACATACTAGAAGGAATCATGGCAATCATGTCATGTGTGCAAATAGTGGGCATGAATAATGCACATGACATATCACAAGCATAAAGGCAAGATATGAGCAAAACAGTATCAATAGCATGGGGCACATGATAAACATGGCAATAGCAACAAGGATCTCCACCAAGCATGCAAATACACATAGAAGTAGCATAATGATGAAACATGGGTAGATGCAAGCAAGGGTCACAATTGCATGGCAAAGGCATAGAAGCAAGCATAGCATGCAAAGTGAACATGGTAAAATGAGCATAATGTGAGGAGTGGTAAATGGCCCATAGCCGTGTGAGAGCCAAGTAGAGGAGTTGCGCGTAGTCCTTGCGCGAAGGGGACGTTGGTGAGGATAGTCCATGGGATCCCAAGTCATCATTACTCTCAAGAGCTCGTTTCGTCAACTCTTGGGATTGAGAGGTTGATGAGTATACATGAGTACCTACACACAACAAAGACAAAGGAAAAATTGTGTGTGCATGGTAGATGTACACATCATCCATCATGATGCGCACATGCATGTGTCGGTGAGCACAAAATAGCCAATGCTCGAATAAATGAGATGCATGATATAGAAACATGTCATCCATCATGAGAGGTTTGTTATTATGTATAGCATAATGGAGACTCAAATTGTGTAATGCATCATGGGAAATATCTAGAGCATTGTTATTTATGGAATGCATATGGTGCAAGCAATCATGGAAATCATGCAAAGTATGAAATGTATCAAGATCTCCTAATATGTATGAGGAAACTATGGGGGTCTCCTCATGAGCAATAGTGGTAACATCACATGGAGAATATTGACAACATCCAAAACAATGCATATTTGGAGCAATGTGATCATGGCATGGCATAGTAGATGAATTGCGAAAATCATGTAAAGGAAGCATGGCAATATCATCACATGAAAAACATAAGACAATGACCATCATCTCGTCATCTATGCCATAAGTGCAAATTGGATTTATTTTAATGGGGCATGCATAGCTACTATGTTGAGATTGAAATGATGCAATATGGTTGATCTCACTCATAGCACATGACAAGTTCAATGGATTGTCAAACATGATATGACCAAGAGAATTTTCACATGATATCCTATGAAGCATAGCATCACAACTAGGAAACTCAACATGCTCATCATCATATTCATCATAAATAGGTAAGTCAAGGCATGAAGAAGTGTCACTAGCATGAAGCATGGTAATAGGTCGGTCAACATCATGGGAGCAATCATTATCAAGAGAGTCCACTAGTGGGACAAGAGCATCACCGTCACCTTTGTTACCTTTGTCATTCCACTCAAGTGGTGTAGGTGAGGTGGGAAAGACCAAATGGTGGTCATCTTCATCTTGATGGAACCATGTGGGGGGTGCATCATGTTCCACCATGGCCATCGTCGTGTCCAAAGGAAGGACGTAGTCATCGCGAATTGGCGCGTCATCATATATGGGACCTAGCACCAAAGGAGAAGACACAATAGAGGTAGAGGTTAAGTTGTTAGAAAGCAAAATGGCCTCATATGCCTCATCAACTATCTCACTCTCTCTATGTGGCGGTGGCTCACTCACTCCCTCAAGGTAGGTGCACTCAATGTCGCATATGGTGGAGGCACTCAAATCACTCAAGTGGTGGTGGTGGTGGCTCTCCTCACATGGGAATTGGTGCGGCTCATCATATATGGGGCTAGTGGTGAAGTCACTCTCACTCTCAATGTGGTGGCAAAAGTCACTCAAGTCATCATACGTCGCCGTGGTCGAAGGGAGAATCCCATGCTCAACCATCGTCCTTGAGGGGCTTCTGAAGATGGAAGTGTCGCCCTCGCTCGTAGGTGGTCGCCTTGGACTTGATGAAGTCGTTGTAGGCGTACTCGTGGGAAGTAGGCGAAGATGTCGTACGTCCAAAGGTGAAGATGCCTCGATAGCACTTGGCGAAGATGCCAAAGTGGTTGGTGTAGCCGTAGCGCCGTCTTGGTGGTGCTCGTCTCGCGGTCTTCTCTTGTGCTTATGAAGCTTCGACTTGGCATGAAGTAGGGCTTGTTGGGACTTGTGCAGTTGCGCTTGTGGAGCATCTTCATGATGATGATGTCGTTGTCGTGCTTGAGCTCGTAGGTGTTCGTCGTCATCGTGCACATGTTGCTTGGAGGTGACTTGCCCTTCATGACGATGTTGATCACGAACGTGATGGTGGTCGCCATGTAGATGTGGACGAGGACGATTTGCACTTGCATCTTTTTCGCGCTCCGAAGACTTGTGGCTTGATCGTCGTCGTCTTGAAGATGACGAAGGGGAAGACGACTTGATCAAGGCTCGTATCTCCTCCATCCTTGCATCTTGCTCCTCCTTTTGTGCGGCAAGCTTCTTGTCGATGTAGTCCCTTTTCCTTGCTTCGGAGAGATGAATGTCGATGGAGAGGTTCTCGATGCGCTCTCGCAATCTTGATTGTGCGCCTTGCATTTGTCGTTGTAGATCAAAGATGGACGCTTTTGTGATGTAGTTGTTCACGCCGTTGTTGTTGTCGTAGACCGGAGAGGAAATGCCTTGCCTATCCATCACAAGACTCGAGCAAAGGTGAGTAGGAAATGAGATAAACAATACCAAGCTACCTTTTCCCAAAGTTGAGGATGTATCTTGTATCACTCAATGTGAACTGAAAGAATAGTGGAATTGGTACCGGACTTGTTCACTCACACCTACAAGTAAAAGCTTATGGTAGAGCTCGGTGAGGATAGTGGCACAAAAATTTGATGCAAATGTTAGCAAGAGTCAATAATGTTGGAAAAGATTCACAAATTCGCAAGTGAAACAACTAGACCAATGGCAAATGAGGTACACGGAAACACACACACGGATAGATAAATGGGGTCGTGCAACCAAGGAATGAGCACAAAATGTGGAGTCCACGGAAAACGCTCGTGTTGCACAACTCAAGAGAGACGCTAGCACGATTGCTCAATAGGCGGATACGACACTTGTGCACAACCTATAAGATGCGAAATGGATAAACTTTCTATCCCAAGTATGCTATGTATGTATGGTTCCCGGTGTTTCTCTCAAGATGATCCAAGATGATCGGATATGACAATCTTATGTGCAATGGGGTATGATGCTATGGCACTTGCTCATGAGCTCTTTGCTCTCTTTTTGCTTAAAAGCTTTTTCTCTTCTTCTTCTTTTTTCAATGGCCACTTTTGCACAATGCACAAACCAAGATAGCAATTGTATATATGCGGGAACAAACTTGTGACACAATGGATGATATGATACCAATATGATATGGTATGCATGCAATGGAATGGTGGATCACTAATGTGCACAAGTAACGTTGCCGGCAATACTCAAATGGCTAGTCTCGATAGGTAAGTGACGCAAAATGGGCTAGGGGTTATCAATGAAATTGCAAGGGGAATATACAATGGTGTCGTCGAGGTTACCGTCCTTTGCGATGATGAGTAGCGGTGTTCTTGATGTAGATAACAAGATGATGTAGACCCATCCCTAAGTAGCCGAAACACCTTAGGAAATGGTAAAAAAACGCAAACTCAAAATCTCAAATGACAAATGTCAAATGGTGGAAGTGGAAATGGCAATGTGGAAGTAGTGGTGGTTTGTGAAGAAGCAAATGTCCCTAAGTAGCCGAAACACCTTAGGAGACTCACGTCGCCACTCAAACAACCACAAATGCTAAATGGAGTAAAATGGGTTAGGTTGTGGAAGGCTATGGTGGTTTTGCGGATGATATGGTGGAAGGCCTAGGCAAAGATGCCAAAATGTCAAAATTTTGATGGATTCAAATGGTGATGGTACCTATCTAGGTGGATGGGGGATGTCAATAGCTACTCAACGAGCTAAAGAACGCGAAAATCAGACTCCGGATGTGGAAGTTATGGGTAAAACGGCGAAGTGCACGCGGCTGTTGCTGGGAGGGCTGTGCGCACGGGGTCTAGGGGCCGTGGGCACGGGGTCCCGTGCGCATGGTACACATACCGAGGGCACAGGGTCACCTGGGACGTGCGGGTTTGGCGGATTTCGTCCCGATATGGGCTCCAAGCGGATGGATCTCATGGCTGGGGAGTAGGTGGGGGTAGGGGGTGGTATGGAGGATGAAGGGATAGCGTAAGGAACTCACTGGAAGGGCCGTGCGCATGGGGTCTGACAGGCCCGTGTGCACGGGTCCCGATGGCCCGTGTGCACGTCCTCGAGGAGCGGATGAACAGCTCCAGATCCGTGGGGAAACTCGATTTTGATGTCAAATTCGAAGGGTGGAAGGTAGGGGAAGATGGTAGAGGGGTGGATCTACCTGCTAAACACCAAATTCATGGATCAAATCCAACAAAATCTCATCAAACCAACGAATCACAAAAAAATTGGGGCTATTTTTGGTGGGGAATTTTTGGATTTAGGACAAAAACACCAAAATCAAGCTAGAAAACACGGGGTAGGGGCTCCAATTTCGTGAGAAACCATGGCTCATGATACCATATGATGTAGGGTGGAACCCTGTAGAGAAGATCTTTCACGAATTGGAGGTGGAATCCCCAAGAACAAGATGAACAAAGGAGGGAAAACAAGAGGAGCACTCAAGAACAAGTCAAATCACACATTCACTAGACAATCAAACACATAAGATCCACAAGGTACATGAACAACAAAGGGAAATAAGATACATGGTAGAGTTCATCCTAAATCCTATGAAGGAGATGAGGGCTTGATGATCCTATGATTGGGATCCTTCCCCCAAGAAGGAGGTCTTGATGTTTGGTCACTCCAAGAGGAGGTCTTGATCTCCTAGTGGAGTGGATCCATGGAGAAAAGCTCACAAATGTGTATCAACTACTTTGCTTACCCTAACAAATGGTCTAGGTACGGAATATATAGTCTTGGGGTCGAAGTGGGTGAAGAGGGGCTCAGAATGGGGATCACAGCCGCCCATCCTGATGAGCCCGTGCACACGGGGTAAGTTGGGCCCGTGCGCACGGGGGTCCCGTGGGCACGGTACAGGCCCGTGCGCACGGGGTGCTCCAGCGCCAGCTCCCTGAGTAGTCCGTGCGCACGGGGTCTCGGGGGGCCGTGCGCACGGGGTCACCTGGGACTTCCTGTCCAGCTCCTGTTGGGTTCCTTCTTCTTCCTTGTGGCCTTGGGGTCCTTCTCCTTGGCCTCCGGGAAGCTCCTTAGCTGCTTGGCCATGGTCGTCCTCGTACCTGAAGATGCACAACGTTCTGTGGTGATGTAGCGGCCAAGTCCTATGGATATTCATGTAAATCTTGAAGAGGAGCGGGTTCACCTTAAGTCTGGTAGGTCCACTTGGGGCTTGATGTGCTATGAAGGTGTACATGGATATGACCGTAGGATGCTCCACATCACACATGCTTTTAGTAGTTGGCAATTTTTCAAAGACAATACATGACTCATTTGCACGCAACCACTTTTTAGTGTTTCATGCTTCGTTCTTGTCCACCATCACTGCTTCAATTATTTTTTTGGCACGTGCTTTTTTTGCCACAAAAACAAATGTAGTGTTGTTTTGTGGTTCAGTTTTTTTCCTTACCTTGTTGTGCTGCATGTGACCATCTTGTGTGGTCTGTGACACCAAAATGACGTGCTCCACCTGCAATTTGTGAATCTTGCCACGAGACGTTGGCCCGGTTACCACCACCGTAATAACCTGTAAGCATAGTAGTGGTTGGTCAATTCATGGCAAATGTAGTTTGTGCTAGCACGGAAACTGTAGTTGCCCCTGATGTGGCAACTGCAGTTTTCCTGGCATGGCAACTGTAGTTGCACTGGTATGGCAGCTGCAGTTGTTCCTCCATGGCAACTGCAGTTGTCATGGCATAACAACTGTAGTTACACTGGCAAGGCAACTGCAGTTCTTCCTCCATGGCAACTGCAGTTGTCCATGGATGGCAACAACAGTTGTCCAAGGATGACAACTGCAGTTATTTAACCATGGCAATTGTAGATGTCTAGTCATGGCAAGTGCAATTGTCAACTATGCTCCTTCTGCTAATTGAGCATCCGCAACTTCACTTTTTCATGGACTCACCTGTGTATGACATAGATGGCAGGTACATGGGTGCTACCTGATGCCACGTGCTACATGAAGGCTCTGCATTTTTCACCCGTGATAACTCGTGAGTCCTTTTGCCATTTTTTTGCATGTTCATTTTTCATGTCCACACCAGTATGTGCTCTTTTTTCGTATGCATTACCTTGATTAGCCATATTAGCTAGTTGAAGTTGGCTGCCCGTACATTTGTCAGTGTTAGCGCCTTGTGACTGAACCTACCACGGGGCCCCCCTAAGAGTGTTGTGGTCATAAGAACCTGCGAAAAAATGACAATGTACGACATAAGTAGAATGCCATCTTCATCGTTGCGAAGATGGCAACTGTTCTCTTCTTTTGTTATCACACATCATACCAATGCCTGCATACTGTTCTAGTAGTGGCAGCAACGGCCCTGCAGAGATGAGTTGACTGTACTCTGATGCATCCCAAGGGGGCGTTTCTGGCCTTCGAGAACCCCAAGTATCAGCGCCATCTTCGTGATTCGTTCTTTCCGTGTCTCGCTTCTTTCCAATATGTTCTCAATCACTGCATGATCAAGAACGCATCAACAATCCACAAGAATTGTATTCTTCTGCTGCTTGCACATAGAAGATATGGATGGCAAGCAACAGGTCAACTAGGTGGCAGCTACTGACAACGAAAGGTGGGAACTGTCGTTGTACACAAGTGGCAATTAATTTTTCCCACCCCCTTTATTCCAAAATTGTCCTCCCTCTCCTTTTTTAGGGATTCCTACTCATCCATTTGCCTACCCAACTACTTGCGTCAATCAAACTAGGAACTTAAGTTAATCTCAAACGTAGTACAGGGCAGATCTGGTGTATTCTGCCTGGCAATTTGCAAAGAATACACTGAACCATGCAGTGTTTTACCCCTATAGCATGGATCCAGTACAAGATCGGGAGATTTTCAGCCTTAAGGATGAGAAGGATGAGATCGGGAGATTTCACCTGATTTTAGCTGATCGTTTCTGGAGGGCTGGGTTGGAGTGAGAGGCTGGGGTGGGGAGGGTTGGGGTGTGGTTTGCGGTGGGAGTGCCCTACGGATCTGCTCTGGTTGCCATGGCAACCAGAGAAGGCCGGCGACGGAGGTAGGGGTTCGAGAGGTGGGGGACGATGGCGGCAGTGGAGAGAGGGGATCGGTCGGAGGCCGGGCACGGCTGGTCACACGGGCAGTGGGTCGTCTGGCCCGGACGGGGCAGTGCGGGCGGGGTTGCCACACACCGGACGTGCGGGCTGTGCAATTGCATGCCCAGACGCGGTCGTGCGGGCGGGTTCCTATTCGCGCCACACGAGGCGTGTGGGCGGGTTCGTATCCATGCCACACGTGTGGCAGTTATCGCGACCCTATTTTTTTTGTCTGAGAAACTGGCGGGCGACTCAAGAAGACTCGAAACGAAGTGATGATCTATTTTTTTCATAATAAGAGCCTGGCCCTATCGTTGAGAGCCCGACCCCTCGTCGCCAACCCTAGGCGACACGGGGGAGATCGCGCCGCCGTGCCCTAGGCCTCCTCGGCCCGATCTCTCCCTCTCGCCGCTGCCCAAGTTCACATCGGTGAAGCCCGGGCCGTGGGCTGTGATGCCGGCGGCGGGGACTTCTACCTCGCACGCGGTGGTGTCTCCCTCTGGCGGTGGCGACATGGACCTCAGATGATTCAGCAGTGTGGACTCCAGTGATTCGGCAGCGTGGTTTGGCGGGATCCTGGCGGCGGCGACAGTGCCGGAGCCGCCCCTGTGGCGGTGGCCCGAACCTCGGATCTCACCGGGCCCAGATGGGCTCAGGCGGGCCGGTGGATCTGTTGCGCGGTGGACGGACGTAACCGGCTGCTCTGCCACCGTGGTGGTGCTATGGCCGGTCAGGCGGCTGGGTCCTTTTGGTCTGGTCCCCGGCGTAGAAGGTGGCGATCCGTGCACAAAAAGTTGGATGGAATTCTTTGAACAGATCTGGGTGAAAACCTGCTCTCATCTAGATGCCAAGACTGGCAATGGCGGCGCTCTTCGGTGTTGTTCCCTTCTTGGAGGCGTCGTCATGGAGAAGTTCTAGGCCAACATCTGCTACCTTCGGGGGAAACCCTAGATCAGTAGATCGGAAGACGGCGGCGCTCTTGTGTTGTTCCCCCCTTGGGGGCGTTCTTGGAGGTGTGCATGGGCTCGAGGGACCAGTGGACCACAACTTTGGTGGAGTGGTGCTTCATCCTACACATTCATGGTGACGGATATCGACGGCGTGGCGCAGTGCAGATTCGGCGTCCGATGTGCGGGGATGGACACGTGCAGGAGGACGATGTTGTCTGGCGTCGTGGTGGCGTTGATGGCAGAGAGGTCTGACACGGTCGACGCGTCAGTTTCTGCTTTGAAGATGGATCGATGAAAGACGGTGATGTTGGGCCTTGCAGGGTGCGCATGTGGTGCCCGCTGTGAGTGCGCCGGACCGGTGTGTGACCCAATCCTAACATTGGCTAGGATGGATGTTAAGTTTGGTGCAATGTCCGTTTGGTATTACGCTCAGACATTTGGCACCCCTTCATCAAGGGGATAGGAGTAGCAACAGGTGTTCCCTCGATGGTGGCTTCAGACGTATTCATGTATTACTTTGTAAGGTCTTAGTGAATAATTAATAAAAATGGCTGCATGCATCGTCCAGATGCAGAGGCCGGGGGTACATCCTAGTTTTCAAAAAAATATCTATTTTTTTAGGGGGAAAGCTAAGTTTTATTTATCAAATACCACTTGAATTGGATACAATAAGGATCGTGGGGTTGAAACCAAACATGATGCCCCTCATCCAGCGAATTGGAAAACTTAGCTAAACTATCTGCTTCTTTATTTGTTGTTCATCCTTCGAAGGTAAATTTGCAGTTAAAATTGGTTGCACGCTGCTTGATCTCTCTTACAATGCTCTCATAGTTGCTCATTGTGCCTTCATGTATCTCCTTGATAACTAGTTTCGCATCCGACGGAACAACAAAATTATGGGCATTCAAATCCTCAGCTAGCGACAGGGCCTCTCCGCAAAAGCGAATTGATTGGGAGCAGGGACCAGGAGAGAGTTTAGGAGGCACTCGAGCGAGCAAACAAGGCCGGCAGGCACAACAGCAAACAAAGAAAATACACTTCCAGAAAATATAACAAGGCCCAAAATCTGAGGGCCCTGAAACATGAGGGCCCTGTGCGGTCGCACTGCTAGCACATGGCCTTGGATGGCCCTGCCTGGATCCACTCGGCAGGGGCCAAGCCCATCGACCTCCGCTTTCGTGTGGACTTGGAGATCACTGGCATCCCCGGCCATGCATATGTTGGGAAACATAGCATACAATTTCAAAAAAAAATCTACGCTCACACAAGATCTATCTAGGAGATGCATAGCAACGACGGGGGAAGAGTGTGTCCACGTACCTCGTAGACTGAGAGCGGAAGCGTCAACTTAACGCGGTTGATGTAGTTGAACGTTTTCTCGAATCAATCGATCAAGTACAGAACGTATGGCACCTCAGAGTTCTGCACATGTTCAGCTCAATGACGTCCCTCGAACTCTTCATCCCAAAGAGTGTCTATGGAGTCAATGAATTCCGCTAGCACGATGGCGTGATGATGGTATTGGTGAAGTGATCCGCGCAGGGCTTCACCTAAGCACTACAACGACATGACCGGAGGAGTAAACGGTGGAGGGGGCCACCGCACACGGCTAGACAATTGATGTCCTTTGGGGTGCCCCTCGCCCCCGTATATAAAGGAGGAGGGGAGGAGGCCAGCACCAAGGGGCGCGCCATGGAGGGGAGAGTCCTACTAGGACTCCACTCCTAGTAGGATTCGGCCCCCCTCTATTTTTCCTTTTTACGGAGAGGAGGAAAGAGGAAAGAGGTGGAGAGGGGGAAGGAAAGGGGAGGTCTGCGCCCCCACTCCTTGTCCAATTTGGATTGGGTTGGGGGGCGCGCCACCTCCCATGGCCTACCCTCTCCTCTCCACTATGGCCCATGAGGCCCATTAACTTTCCCCGGGGGTTCCGGTAACCTCCCGGTACTACGAAAAATCCGCGAACCTCTTCAGAACCATTCCGGTGTCCGTATATAACCTTCCAGTATATCAATCTTTACCTCTCGACTATTTCAAGCCTCCTCGTCATGTCCGCGATCTCATCCGAGACTCCGAACAACCTTTGGTCATGAAAACACATAACTCACATAATACCAATCATCATGGAATGTTAAGCGTGCGGACCCTACGGGTTCGAGAACTATGTAGACATGACCGAGACACCTCTCCGGTCAATAACCAATAGCGGAACCTGGATGCTCATATTGGTTCTCACATATTCTACGAAGATCTTTATCGGTCGAACTGCAATGCAACATATGTTATTCCCTTTGTCATCGGTATGTTATTTGCCCGAGATTAGATCGCCGGTATCTTCATACCTAGTTCAATCTCGTTACCGGCAAGTCTCTTTACTTGTTCCATAGTGCATCATCCCGCAACTAACTCATTAGTCACATTGCTTGCAAGGCTTCATATGATGTGCATTACTGAGAGGGCCCGGAGATACCTCTCCGATACTCGGAGTGACAAACCATAATCTCGATCTATACCAACCCAAAAAACACATTCGGAGATACCTGTAGAGCATCTTTATAATCAGCCAGTTATGTTGTGACGTTTGATAGCACACAAGGTATTCCTCCGGTGTCCGGGAGTTGCATAATCTCATAGTTGGAGGAATATGTATTTGTCATGAAGAAATCAGTAGCAATAAAACTGAACGATCATTATCCTAAGCTAACGGATGGGTCTTGTCCATCACATCATTCTCCTAATGATGTGATCCCGTTCATCAAATGACAACACATGTCTATGGCTAGGAAACTTAACCATGTTTGATTAACGAGCTAGTCTAGTAGAGGCATACTAGGGACACGGTGTTTTGTCTATGTATTCACACATGTATCAAATTTCCGGTTAATACAATGCTAGCATGAATAATAGACATTTATCATGATATAAGGAAATATAAAATAACAACTTTATTATTGCCTCTAGGGCATATTTCCTTCAGTCTCACATTTGCACTAGAGTCAATAATCTAGTTCACATTGCCATGTGATTTAACACCAATAGTTCACATATGTATGTGATTAACACCCATAGTTCATATCACCATGTTACCAACACCCAAAGGGTTTACTAGAGTCAATAAATCTAGTTCACATCGTTATGTGATTAACACCCAAAGAGTACTAAGGTGTGGTCATGTTTTGCTTGTGTGAGAAGTTTAGTCAATGGATCTGCCACATTCAAAGCCGTATGTATTTTGCAAATTTTCTATGTCTGCAATGCTTTGCATGGAGGTACTCTAGCTAATTGCTCCCACTTTCAATATGTATCCAGATTGAGACTCAGAGTCATCCAGATCGGTGTAAAAGCTTGCATCGACGTAACTCTTTATGACGAACTCTTTATCACCTCCATAACCAAGAAATATTTCCTTAGTCCTCTTAGGTAACTAAGGATAACTTTGACCGCTGTCAAGTGATCCACTCCTGAATCACTATCGTACCCACTTGCCAAACTCATGATAAGGTACACAATAGATTTGGTACACAACATAACATACTTTATAGAACCTATGGCTGGGGCATAGGGAATGACTTTCATGCTCTTTCTATTTTCTGTTGTGGTTGGATTGGAGTCTTGCTCAACTTTACACCTTGCAACACAGGCAAGAACTCCTTCTTTGACTGTTACATTTTGATCTACTTCAAAATATTGTCAAGGTTGTACTTATTGAAAATCTTATCAAGCATCTTGATCTATCTCTATAGATCTTGATGCCCAATATGTAAGCAGCTTTACTGAGGTCTTTCTTTGAGAAACTCCTTTCAAACACTCCTTATGCTTTCCAGAAAATTCTACATCATTTCCGATCAACAATATGTCATTCACATATACTTATCTGAAAGGCTGTAGCGCTCCCACTCACTTTCTTGTAAACACAGGCGGCAAGTCTGTATAAAACTATATGCTTTGATCAATTAATCAAAGCATATATTCCAACTCCGAGATGCTTGCACCAGTCCATAGATGGATCGCTGGAGCTTCCACATTTTGTTAGCACCTTTAGGATTGACAAAACCTTCTGGTTGTATCATATACAACTCTTCTTTAGTAAATCCATTTAAGGAATGGAGTTTTGACATCCATTTGCCAGATTTCATAAAATATGGCAATTGCTAACATGATTCAGACGGACTTAAGTATCGCTACGGTTGAGAAAATCTCATTGTAGTCAACACCTTGAATTTATCGAAAACCTTTTTGCGACAAGTCGAGCTTTGTAGATAGTAACACTACCATTAGTGTTCGTCTTCCTCTTGAAGATCCATTTATTCTCAATTGCTTGCTGATCATCGGGCAAGTCCACCAAAGTCCACACTTTGTTCTCATACATGGATCATATCTCAGATTTCATGGCCTCAAGCCATCTATCAGAATTTGGGCTCATCATAGCTTCTTCATAACTTGTAGGTTCGTCATGGTGAAGTAACATGACTTCCAGAATAGGATTACTGTACCACTCTGGTGTGGAACGTGCTTAGGTTGACCTACAAGGTTCTGTAGCAACTTGATCTGAAGTTTCATGATCTTTATCATTAGCTTCCTCTCCAGTTGGTGTAGGCATCACGGGAACAGATTTCTCGAATGAGCTACCTTCCAAATTGAGAGTAGGTACAATTACCTCATCAAGTTCTACTTTCCTCCCACTCACTTCTTTCGATAGAAACTCCTTCTCTAGAAAGGTTTCATTCTTGGCAACAAAAAACTTGCCTTCGGATCTGTGGTAGAAGGTGTACCCAATTGTTTCCTTAAGGTATCTATGAAGACACACTTCTCTGATTTGGGTTCGAGCTTATCAGGCTGAAGCCTTTTGACATAAGCATCACATCCCCAAACTTTAAGAAACGACATCTTAGGTTTGTTGCCAAACCATAGTTCATACGGTGTCGTCTCAACGGATGTTGACGGTGCCCTGTTTAAAGTAAATGCAGCTGCCTCTAATGCATAACCCCAAAACGATAGTGGTAAATTGGTAAGAGACATCATAGAGAGCACCATATCTAATAAACTGTGATTAGATGTTCGGACACACCCTTACACTGTGGTGTTCCAGGTGACGTGAGCTGTGAAACTATTCCACATTGTTTTAAATGAAGGCCAAACTCGTAACTCAAATATTCACCTCCACGATCAGATCGTAGAAACTTTATTTTCTTGTTACGATGATTCTCCACTTCACTCTTAAATTCTTTGAACTTTTCAAATGTTTCATACTTGTGTTTCATTAAGTAGATATACCCATATCTGCTCAAATCATCTGTGGAAGTTAGAAAATAACGATACCCGCCGCGTGCCTCAACACTCATTAGACCGCGTACATCGGTATGTATTATTTCCAATAAGTCACTGGCTCGTTCCATTGTTTCGGAGAACGGAGTTTTAGTCATCTTGCCCATGATGCACAGTTCGCAAGTATCAAATGATTCATAATCAAGTGATTCCAAAAGTCCATTTGTATCGAGTTTCTTCATGTGCTTTACACCGGTATGACCTAAACGGCAGTGCCACAAATAAGTTGCACTATCATTATCAACTTTGCATCTTTTGGCATCAATATTATGAATATGTGTATCACTATGATCGAGATTAAGTAAACCTTTAACATTGGGTGTATGACCATAGAAGGTTTTACTCATGTAAACAGAATAACAATTATTCTCTATCTTAAATGAATAACCGTATTGCTATAAACATGATCTAATCATATTCATGCTCAACGCAAACACCAAATAACAATTATTTAGGTTCAACACTAATCCCGAAAGTATAGGGAGTGTGTGATGATGATCATATCAATCTTGGAACCACTTCCAACACACATCATCACTTCACCCTCAACTAGTCTTTATTTATTCTGCAACTCCTATTTCGAGTTACTAATCTTAGCAACCGAACATGTATCAAATACCCAAGGGCTACTATGAGCATTAGTAAGGTACACATCAATAACATGTATATCAAATATACCTTTGTTCACTTTGCCATCCTTCTTATCCGTCAAATTTTTGGGGTAGTTCCGCTTCCAGTGATTAGTCTCTTTGCAGTAGAAGCACTCAGTTTCAAGCTTGGGTCCAGTTTTGGGTTTCTTCCCGGGAGTGACAACTTGCTTGTCATTCTTCTTGAAGTTCCCCTTCTTACCTTTGCCCTTCTTCTTGAAACTAGTGGTCTTGTTAACCATCAACACTTGATGCTTTTTCTTGATTTCTACCTTCGTCGATTTTAGCATCACGAAGAGCTCGGGAATCGTTTTCTTCATCCCTTGCATATTATAGTTCATGACGAAGTTCCAGTAACCTGGTGATAATGACTAAAGAACTCTGTCAATCACTATCTTATCTGGAAGGTTAACTTCCACTTGATTCAAGCAATTGTAGTACTCATACATTCTGAGCACATGCTCACTGGTTGAGCTATTCTCCTCCATCTTGTAGGTGAAGTACTTGTTTGAGGTCTCATACCTCTCAACACGGACATGAGCCTGAAACACCAATTTTAGCTCTTGGAACATCTCATATGCTCGGTGGCGTTCAAAACGTTTTAGAAGTCCCGGTTCTAAGCCGTAAAGCATGGTGCACTAAACTATCAAGTAGTCATCATATTGAGCTTGCCAAACATTCATAACATCTGCATCTGCTCCTGCAATAGGTTTGTCACCTAGCGGTGCATCAAGGACATAATTCTTCTATGCAGCAATGAGGATAATCCTTAGATCACGGACCCAATCTGCATCATTTCTACTATCATCTTTCAACTTAGTTTTCTCTAGGAACATATCAAAAAACATAGGGGAGCTACAGTGCGAGTTATTGATCTACAACATAATTTGCAAATACTATCAGGACTAAGTTCATGATAAATTAAGTTCAATTAATCATATTACTTAAGAACTCCCACTTAGATAGACATCCCTCAAGTCATCTAAATGATACGTGATCCAAATCAACTAACCATGTCCGATCATCACGTGAGATGGAGTAGTCTTGAATGGTGAACATCACTATGTTGATCATATCTTCTATATGATTCGTGTTCGACCTTTCGGTCTCCAGTGTTCCGAGGCCATATCTGTATATGCTAGGCTCGTCAAGTTCAACCTGAGTATTCCGCGTGTGCAAATTTGGCTTGCACCCATTGTATTTGAACGTAGAGCCTATCACACCCGATCATCACGTGGTGTCTCAGCACGAAGAACTTTCGCAACGGTGTATACTTGGGGAGAACACTTATACCTTGAGATTTAGTAAGGGATCATCTTATAATGCTACTACTGTACTAAGCAAAATAAGATGCATAAAAGATAAACATCACATGCAATCAAAATATGTGACATGATATGGCCATCATCATCATCTTGTGCTCATGATCTCCATCACCGAAGCAACGTCATGATCTCCATCATCACCGCTTGATACCTTGACCTCCATCGTAGCGTCGTGGTCGTCTCGCCAACCATTGATTCTATGACTATCGCTACCACTTGGTGATAAAGTAAAGCAATTACATAGCGCTTGTATTTCATACAATAAAGCGACAACCATATGGCTCCTGCCAGTTGCCGATAACTTCTACAAAACATGGTCATCTCATACAACAATCTTTATATCACATCATGTCTTGACCATATCACATCACAACATGCCCTGCAAAAACAAGTTATATGTCCTCAACTTTGTTTGTTGCAAGTTTTATGTGGCTGCTACGGGCTTCTAGCATGAACCGTACATACCTACGGCACAAAAACCACGATGGTGATTTATCAAGTTTGCTATTTTAACCTTCACAAGGACCGGCCGCAGTCAAATTCGATTCAACTAAAGTTGGAGAAACAGACACCCGCCAGCTACCTTTATGCAAAACTAGTTGCTTGTCTGTCGGTGGAACAGGTCTCATGAACGCGGTCATGTAAGGTTGGTCCAGGCCGCTTTATCCAACAATATCGCCGAATCAACATAAGATATTGGTGGTAAGCAGTATGACGATCATAGCCCACAACTCTTTGTGTTCTACTCGTGCATATCATCTACGCATAGACCTGGCTCGGATGCCACTGTTGGGAAACATAGCATGCAATTTCAAAAAAATTCCTACGCACATGCAAGATCTATCTAGGAGATGCATAGCAACGAGAGGGGGAGAGTGTGTCCACGTACCCTCGTAGACCGAAAGTGGAAGCGTTAACTTAACGCGGTTGATGTAGTCGAACGTCTTCTCGAATCAACCGATCAAGTACTGAACATACGGCACCTCCGAGTTCTGCACACGTTCAGATCGATGACGTCCCTTGAACTCTTGATCCAGCAGAGTGTCGATGGAGTCAATGAATTCCGCCAGCACGACAACGTGATGACGGTGTTGGTGAAGTGATCCGCGCAGCGCTTCGCCTAAGCACTACAACGATATGACCGTAGGAGTAAACGGTGGAGGGGGGCACCGCACACGGCTAAACAATTGATGTCCTTTGGGGTGCCCCCCACCCCCGTATATAAAGGATGAGGGGAGGAGGCCGGCCACAAAGGGGCGCGCCATGGAGGGGGGGGTCCTACTAGGACTCCACTCCTAGTAGGATTCAGCCCCCCTCTACTTTTCCTTTTTATGAAGAGGTGGAAAGGGGAAAGAGGTGGAGAGGGAGAAGGAAAGGGGGGGCCCGGGCCCCCACCCCTTGTCCAATTCGGATTGGCTTGGGGGGGTGCCACCTCCTTTGGCCTGCCCTCTCCTCTCCACTATGGTCCATGAGGCCCATTAAACTTTCCCGGGGGGTTCCAGTAACCTCCTGGTACTCCAAAAAATCCCCGAGCCTCTTGGGAACCATTTCGGTGTCCGTATATAACCTTCGAATATATCAATCTTTACCTCTCGACCATTTCGAGACTCCTTGTCATGTCTGTGATCTCATTCGGGAGTCCGGATAACCTTCGGTCACCAAAACACATAACTCATATAATACCAATCGTCATCGAACGTTAAGCGTGCGGACCCTACGGGTTCGAGAACTATGTAGACATGATCGAGACACCTCTCCAATCAATAACTAATAGCGGAACCTGGATGTTCATATTGGTTCCCACATATTCTATGAAGATCTTTATTGGTCAAACCGCAATGTCAACATACGTTATTCCGTTTGTCATCGGTATGTTAATTGCCCGAGATTCGATCGTCGGTATCTTCATACCTAGTTCAATCTTGTTACATGCAAGTCTCTTTACTCGTTCTATAGTGCATCATCCCGCAACTAACTCATTAGTCATATTGCTTGCAAGGCTTCATATGATGTGCATTACCGAGAGGGCCCAGAGATACCTCTCCGATATTCGGAGTGACAAATCCTAATCTCGATCTATGTCAACCCAACAAACACCTTCGGAGATACCTGTAGAGCATCTTTATAATCACCCAGTTACGTTGTGATGTTTGATAGCACACAAGGCATTCCTCCGATGTCCGGGAGTTGCATAATCTCATAGTCGGAGGAATATGTATTTGTCATGAAGAAAGCAGTAGCAATAAAACTGAACAATCATTATGCTAAGCTAACGGATGGGTCTTGTCCATCACATCATTCTCCTAATGATGTGATCCCGTTCATCAAAGGATAACACATGTCTATGGCTAGGAAACTTAACCATCTTTGGTTAACGGGCTAGTCTAGTAGTACTAGGGACACAGTGTTTTGTCTATGTATTCACACATGTATCAAGTTTCTAGTTAATACAATTCTAGCATGAATAATAGACATTTATCTCTAGGGCGTATTTCCTTTAGCATAGTTTCGGTCCTCGGCGGAGACCATGCTTGCGCCCTACTGTGAAATCGAGTGCCTGGGCATGAGACCCGCTCCGAAGAGGACATGTCGGTGTTTTGACTTTCTGTCTGGATGGGCAATCCCGACATCATCTCCCGCATCACCGACCTGCTTCTCCCAGTGCCAGAAGCCATCGACGAGGACGCCGATCCAGATCATGCTAAGCGCTTCGCCTGGCACATGTTGGCTACCCCGTCAACATCTTTGTCACCCATTCCGCTGATTTCAGGTTGCCCTCTCCCGCCCGCCACCGCCGTTGGCTTGCTCCGACGGAGCTGCGCTTGAGGCCGGCTCCCCCATGCCGGACGCCTGGCCCCGGCGCCCAACTTCCCGCATAACTCCGGGAATGGTGCGGCTGGCTCACGTCGTGCGCGCTCCCTACATGGCTGTTCCGGCCGCCAGCATCACCGCGACGGGCCGACGCCTTGCCGGGATTGGCATGGTATCCTCGGGTCCCACCCATTAGTCGCGCCGCCTGTGCTCGGTCACATTGCCGCTGACGTTGCGGATGATTGGCCCGTGGGCTTTGGACGATAACCATGAATCACCTGCCTGGGCCCTGACCCAATCTGTGGGCAAGCTAGAGACTCAGGCGCGTGCTGGCTCGTCGGCAGGCAAGCCCCCGTCCCTACGCACGCTGCTTTGCCCTTGTTTTGGCTTCATAGGTTGCATACGACCTTGGATTAAGACGTTTTTCAAAACCGACCATTTCGACGAGACGAACAACTTTAATGTTGAACACTTTTCCATCAAAGGCCATCTTAATTATGTTTCAGGCCATCTCTTAGTTTGGTGTCAACAAGGGCACCTCTGAAATTGTCATAACTTTTGCATCCGAGCTCCGTTCTGGACCATCTTCATAATCTTCTTGAAGAGAGCCATCCGAAGGTGACTTTCAATCATAAGTTTGAATTAATCTTGACATAGCTTAACCTACCTTTATGATTGTGCCATTTTGAGCGTCAACAGTTTGCATCAGGGACTACAAGTTGTATAGCACGAGGATTACTTGCTAACACATGCAGGAGTACATGTTTGCATCATGGGATACATATTGGACCGCACACTACTCAAGAGGATTACAGGTATGTTATATTGGGGGGTACAAGTATGTTTTTTTCGCGAGAAAGGGAGTACAAGTATATTATTTTGTGAATTAGAGGTTTATTATAGTTGGGAGTACAAGTTTCGTCCAGTAAAAGTTTGTAGAAAAGTATCGGATCTAGTTTTGAAAGCGTAGAATGCAATGGCGAATAATACACAATTTGAGTGCTCGATTTAAGAGGTACTCTCTCTGTAGATAAATATAAGAGCATATAGATCATTAAGTGATGAAGGGGTGATGACGGCGGCGTACCTTCGGCTCGCTTCAGTGCTTGTAGTCATCGCTAGGTGGTCTACAGATCTAGATGTAATTTTTATTTCTGGTGTTCGTTGTATTGCCATGATTGAAGATGAATAGATTGAAAGTTTTTCTATAAAAACTAGTGATCTAAATGCTTTTATATTTTATTTATGAAAGGGCTATTTCATTTTAAAAATCAGATAAAAACACGTCCATGCAACCCTCCTATCCCCTGAAAAACCGACCAAAATTAACTCTATGGTGGGGACATACAACGTACATGTGTTGCATCATTTATGGCCAGCGGAAGAGTTTGTGGGTAACTTTTGCAAGTGATACAACAAGCTAGTGATTTCTTCTATTTCCTTGGCACTGAGCAAGCGGAGAATTCTTAGACTTAAAACCGATATTTTTCCTTTGCTTTTCCCCTTTTCTATTTGGTTTTATCTTTTTTGGATTTGTCAGTATTATATTTTATGTACGTTTTTCTTCATTTTTATTTTATGTTTGTTTTATTTCATGTAATTCTATGTTTTCTTCCTTTTTGTATTTGTTTGTGGGCTCGTTTCATGCGGAAAATGCATGAATTTTATTTTTTCTCCAAAGGGTATGCATATTTTTTTTCTACGACATGAACAATTCTTTAAGTATATGACCATTTTCCAAAAAAGTGTATGGACATTCTTTCCAGCACCTGATTTTTTTTAAAGTGTAGTGTTTTCGCATAAGGTGTATGGGCATTTTTTTAGCACACATGCCATTATTTTTAAATGAACAATATTTTCCAAAATAGAAACTTTTGAACATATGACCATTTTTTAGCACTCGGGGTATTATTTTTTAAATATACAGCATACTTTCTTTCGGAATAAAATGACACTTTATTTAATATATTTTTCGAAAAATAGAAATCACTCTATTAGGGTAGGCTCATTCAAAGCAATCGGTGCATCGAAGGCCGGTTGAAAACAATGAAAAATATTGAAATCACTAATTAAGGTGTAATCCTTTTGAAAGTCACTCCCAATAACAAGTGGTGCAACACATGTGCAACACTTTTAGCAATAAGGGAGAGTTTTGGTGAATTACTTTCCACGTGCAAGGAAAGATGGGTGGTTTTATTTGTGCTTTTTTCTTAGATTCTATTTTTTAAATGATTAATCTCTCAAAGTGTGCTTCCAAATCAAGAACCATTTTCAACGTTGTGATTCTCGCATCGTCATCTTCAAAACTAGATGTCATGTTGGTTGGTTTTGACAAAACAAATTGGACGAAATATAAGCAACTAAACTGTATTAAACCATGCTTCAAAAAAGTACTTTTTTTCTAAACCATGGTTTTTCTTCTATTCTTTATTTTTTCATAAATTTAAAAATTATAACAGTAATTTCTAAACAATGTTCGTGTTTTCTAAACTTTTGTTTGGAAAAGATGTTCTCGGTTCCAAATTTTGTCCACAATTCAAAAAATATTAGCATTTTCCAAATGAAATTCATAATTTGTTATTCCTATTTTTCCAACAATAATAACTTGTTTTTTTCACTCTTTCAGAAATCGTTCACATTTAAAATTTGTTCATTTTTTCGAATTTTCTTCAAATTTTTAGTAAATGTTGGGATATCAAAAATTGTTCGGAATTTCAGAAAATTAATTGCATTTTATAAAAATGTTTGGAATTCCAAAACTTTTGTGTTTCTGAGAAATGTTTGAAATTGCAAAAGTTGTGTACATTTTTCTAAATGTTGGGATGTCAAAAATTATTTGGGGTTTCAAAAAAAATCATCACTTCAAAATTCTTCACAATTTCCAAGAAATGTTCACAAAAACTCAAAAAATGATTCATATCTACCGCTGTTGTCTGTTCTTATAGATTTGTGCCACACATTAATCACCAGTAGCCATCATCTCAAGTGGCTCTGTTTTTTGGGATTCTTTTTTTTTGGGTAACATCTTTTTTGGGATTCTTGGTGTCGCATTGTTGCACGTAACTCGCTTTGCGTCTGTGCCAATGGGCCAGTCCATTTCCGGCCCCTTCTACGGCGCGGTGCAATAGGAGAGGAATTTCCTATTTGATGCACAGTGCGCCAAGCTGTAGAGAGGTTTGGCACAGTGAGCGACGCGATATGGGCCGGCCCGTTAATGGTTGCTGCGATCCCGGTTTATGGAACCTTCTAGTGGTTCCAGCCGGTGTTTTCCAATTTTGGGAACCTGAACCCTTTTTTTTTCTTGTTCTGGTTTTTTAGTGTTTCTTCTTTCCCTTTTTCCTGTTTTTTTTAATTTTCTCTCCTTTTTCCCTTTTCTATTTATTTTTCTTACGTTTCTATTTCGTTTTCTTTCTTTCCTTCCGTTTTGTTTTTCTTCTGGACAGGCACGCCGACGATGTTCATCGACAAACACCCTTTGTCGCCTAACTCACGTCGTTGCGTTGTAAATTTTGTCCCATTCGGTACTACAGCCAATAAAAGCCTATAACTTCCAGCATGTGCGTAAAAGTTTTCAAATTTATTTCTTAAAAGAAATATTTCAACAGTTATATATAAATATAAGATGTTCACGCATTTTATTTTATTTTATTTTATGTGACTTGGAAAATATTATATTATTCTGGAAAATGTTCGCATATTTTAACAAAATGTTATGATTATGTAATGAGAAAAACGTGTTTTCATATTTTAAAGAAATGTTTGACTTTATGGTAAAAGATAATGTATCTTAAAATAAATTTTAAATTACAAAGAAAGTTTATTGTTTTTGCGAAAAAATGTGTAACAAATTAATGTTTATGCATTTCAGTTCATGTAATTTTAAGAAAGGTCTGGCTTTTACCAAAATCATGTTTAGAAAAACTTTATCTTTTTTTCAAAACGTTTCCATGTATTAAGAAGAAATGTTCATTTAAATAAATTATCATTTTCAAATTTTCAAGTGTTGTTGCACTTAAGAAACAGAAACCACAAAAGATAAAAATTTTGGAAAACGTGAAAGGAAAAAAGGGAAACATAAGTGAAAAGGAATGAAAAAAAAGATAGAAAATGAGAAGTAAATATAAAAAGAAACAACAGACAAAAAATAGCCACAAGGGGAAACCAAATGAGTTGTATAAAAAGAACACAATCGTCAATAAAACTGCTTAAAACCCGCTATGTATATTTCTATTTTTACTGCTTTCTAAAATTTCCAAATATGCAATGAATTTATGAATATACGATAATTTTTTTCTAAATACACAATGAACATTTTCTATATTTTTTAAATACACTCTGAATATTTTTTAAATAAACGATGAACTTATTTTAAAATTCCCAGTGCGAATTTTTTGAAACACACAATAAATATTTCACAATTAATACCATTTAGTACATGATGTATGTCTTTGTAATACATGGTGAATATTTTGCAACTTCACGTTGAACATTTATGAAGTAACCACGAATGTATAAATTACAGACAAATGACGCTCACTATGCACATGCTTGTGAGCAGTTGATACATATGAGTATATTATTCATGCGTGACACATATATGCGTTTATTTGTACTTCATGTAGGGCCAACAAAAGGCACCTGCACGCGTCTTTCTTCATTGAACTTGAGTCACTCTTCATGGCTACCCAGAGGACATTAGCGCATTGACCTAGAAAATTTGATTTCAGATTGACGATTAGTCATCATGGACACATGGTTATGCATGAGACGTGCCCCGGGGGGGTAAAGACTTACAATTGGAGGTTGTATCTCGGCAACATGATTTTCACGGGCCATACGGATAGCTATGTTTGCTGTTCCAACGACTGGTGCATCTACAATTAAAATTAGGTAAGAGAGGCATATACTGCATCGGATTTAATAAAATATGTACTGCAATACTCATATAGTTATATAGTGAGTAGATAATGCTATAAAATGTTGCATAGAAAATGTTTTTCAATTGTATTTAATTTGGATAGAGTGGATTTGGTTACAGATATATGTGGATATAGATCAACATAGGCACCACAAAATTAAAAAATGTCTTATAAGCTGCAAATAAGTTATCTGCAAAGAGGTTCCATATAAAGTACCGTATGTTAATTCAGGAGAGCAAATGGTCATTGTTTGCCAGGATAACAAAACATAACCATTCAACTATGCTACATGCTAGGTGGGTAGTGAGCATGTGCTCACTATGGTGCGTAGGTCCTAGAAACATAACTTTCCCTATGTGTGTCTTCATTTCTTCATTTACTACTGTTATTCGATGAATTGGTCCCTTGAAGGTGCCAAGAACTTTAGAAGCAACAATGTAGGAGTTCAAGAGTGTTCTACTTTTTTTTCTTGATAACCTTCATGGTTTATAATAGACTTGCTTGTTTTATTCATGCACATAACTAAAATTGCAAATCTCATGTGATCCCTTTCTTAAAGAAAAATGTTACCGGTTGTTGTGTTGTTCTCAGGAGTTGAGACTACATTGGCACCATGACCTTGTGGGGTTTGAGGACGGATAATAACACCCAATGATGGAACATTGAGCCCTTCACGAAAAAAGTGCATCTCAATACATAAGTATAATTAAAATATGGATTAAATCTTACACAAGTTTTGGAAGAGAAAATGTGTCTATCCTAGAACGAAACATAATCATTTGAACTTTTTATGTTTACATACCCATGCTTGTATTGTTTTCATAGTTTGAAACCATCCTGGTAGAATTATCCTGTGTGTTGATAGGATTTCCCACTCCGCCCCTTGATAGATAATTCACCCCTATGTAAAAAATGAGTTCTAAAATATATTAACAATTCATTCTTAGTTTACATGGAAGACATGTGAGAAAGTAAATTAATAAGTTACACTATTATAATGTGGGCTTATTTTGGGAAATTTACACGGGCCTATATGGAATCATACTCAAATAAACATGGCCCCATACCTATATTGTTTTCATTGTTTGAGACAATCCTGGTAGACTTCTCCTGCTGGCTGATAGGATTGCCCACTCCACCCCTTGATAGGTAGTTCATCCCTACATGTAATAATGAGTTCCAAAATATATTAATAAACTTTGATCATTTTACCTGGAAGATATATGAGAAAGTAAAATAAGTATACTAGTAGCATGTGGGCTTATTTTGGGCAATTTACTCATGTCTATACGAAATAATACTCAAGCAAACTTGCTCAATAGAAATTCCAAAATTGCATATTGTCATGATATAAAGAGGATATTTGCAAATAGATCCTTGAGTTTAGTTTAATAAACTGCCAAGAGATAAATGTTCTATCTAAACCAAGTTCCATGTTTTTTTTGCCCTCAAAGGCCACATAATTTATCGATTGTGAGACTAAATGTGCCTTTTACATAACTTCTAGAATAGCAAATAAGTCTACGCAAGAACATCAGAACATGCATTCTAACTTTCTTACATCCACTTACCAGTTTTGTCATTTTGATGTGTTGAAGCTATAATGGTAGGATGAACTCGGGATTGGGGGTTACCGAGATGGCCAACTCCACCCAACATGGGAGCATTCACCCCTTCATGGAGATAAATGAATTTCAATTTTCAAATAAAACCAGATAAACTAAAACACATGTGACGAAGTAAACTATAGTAACTTACGAAAAACTTATGAGCTTATTTTGAAAAAAATTACATGTGTATGTGAAATAATAGTAAAAACAAAATAAAAAATAAGCATGTTACCAGTCTAGAGGCTGCATGCGCCTATCTTTCAGTTTAATTCTCAAAATAGAAGTAGAAACTTAAAATTTTTTAATTTTGTATTAAGTTCCATTTGATTTTAGACTAATTAGCCGCATATAAGCTGTAAAATGTTTTAAAAGCTAAGTCTTTTACCAGAACAAGAAAATATAACAATTCAACCTTGTTTTATATATCTATGAGGTAGGTTGTTTCCATGGGTTGAGACTATATCCATATGATGACATGGTGTATTGAGATGATACCAAACTCCACCCCTCGATGGAGCATTCACCCCTTCATAGATAAATAAAATATGTTCCATAAATTTTAAATAAATAAAATTCAGCAAAACTGTAAGCCATCTGAGGAAACTAAACTGTAAACACAAACCAATTAAGTCACTATACATGCGTGTGTGAAAATACAGTCTATAGACTCGCTTAAAAAGAATTGGATCTAACTAATCAGGATCATGAGTTTTTGGATGCAATCCTTGGATTTAGTTCAAATATGAACCACAAATTGACAAGTACGTTATATGTATTGTGTACATGTTAATGTTTGCCTCCAAATTTACAACATGGACATAAGTTTCATATAAGAGCCAACGAGTCAAAAAAAAACTGAATTTGGTCCCCTTCATCTTCTTACAACCTGCTGAATTGTTCTCAGGAGTTGGGCCTTTCTTGGTAGTATGTTCCTGCATGATTGGAGGCTGTCGCCTAGCAGAACCTACTGTTGCTGTAGAGAACAAAAAAGGCAACAAATAGAGTTAACATAGATAAAAACTGAAATCATGTGTGAAATTACATTATAATAACTTGTGCAAACTGTTTTTGCATCCTTATATAGAGAAAAATGCAAGTGTCCATGAAGATCATTGCGCAGATGTACACGGTTCACAAAAACAAGTCAACTACGTCAGATTTGGTGTGTTTTTTATAGCTAGTTGCAACGGTCCGCGAAATGTAATTGTTCTTCACATGAATAAAAAAATCACCATGTCAAATTTGGGTAGCAGAGACTTCGATGCACAAAGAACCTTGGATTCTCGCAACAACAACAAAAAAACCTTGGATTTTGCTCAAAACAGGCTAAATGTACATATGATATATATATATATATATATATATATATATATATATATATATATATATATATATATATATATATATATATATATATATATGCCAAAAGAAAATAGCTGCAAATAGATTGAATGACACAGAAATAGAAATTTCGAAATATACAAAAATAATACAGTAGATGTGTAAAAGATGGAATAATAGAGAAAAGTCGACCAATACATGAACATAAAACAGTAGTTGTGGCCCTGTCCTTACAGAAGAAGGATCGCGAGGCGCCGCGGGGAAGGCCAAGTCTCAGATCTGAGCGAGCGGAGCTACTAGTATCGATCTGAGGCCATGAGAGACACCCAGTTCTCAAGGGTAGAGTTTAATAATCACTCGAAGAAACTTGACAAGGATGTGGATTAACATGTGTAATCCCCATTCGAAACAAAGTTCGCACGCCCGCATATATGCGCACGTGCAGACGTACGCACGGATTGATCACCTCAAGGAAAATGTGATAGGCTGGAAATCTTGGAACATCGGACGGATAACAAGAGATCACGCAGAAGAAGAACCAGGGCGAGAAAACTTACGTATAGGCAGGAGGCGCTGATTGTTGCTGCGCCTTGGTTCTTTGGGCATCCTGCTAGCACCCCTCTTACTCGTAGTAGTTAAGTTTGCCCTAGCTAGCTGATTGCTCTTGGATCTTGGCAAGTGACTTGATAATGAGAAAGATGAGTCTACGTATCCTCATTTATAGAGGATGCGCGCGTACACAATCAGGCATACAGTACAATTTGATAAGGTCAAAGCTGTTCCAATTAACAAAATTTATCGACCTGGGGAGGTGCAACCGTGCACATGCATGGATCGCCTGCACGGCGTGGCAGCAGTCAAAGTTAATCTAGCAGCACCACGTACGTGCACTCGTGCGGATGCGTCATGCATGGATCATCTCTTTTTTTTTTTGCGGGGCATCTCATTTGTTTACTTAGAGAGCGAATATTCGATGGTTCCTCTGCAACCAAGCTAAAAAGTCGCGATAGTTCCTACGTAGCTTGCTCTGGCCAGCAAGAATGCAGTACGTACGTGTACGTGTCCGCATGCATTACATTACATGCCATTAACTGCTTGCGAGGTACGCGATCATCTCCTGTGTAAGCTTTGTCAACTTTTCCATCTGCCCCGCCGGCCGGCCAGTTTGACACTCGAACACACAAACCACGTCTGATCACATTCTGCCTTGTTTTGGCTCTACTAGATATGTCAACTCTCTCTCTCTCTCTCTCTGGGGTATTAATGGAGGTCTGACGCGCACGCATGCTCACACTCGTCTGTGAGCAGGACACGCATGTCTGTCTAAATCACCTAGTCATGATGGATCCAAAATTCTCCTCTTGCCATGGTTAGGAGAATCTTGCGTCAAACACGGAGATGATGGAAGACAAAGTCTTCGATACGATCGATAGTGATTATAGTACATAAACACTCCACTTGCAGATATTATGGAGCTTAATCAGTAACATGCATGGGCTTTCACCGCCGGGCGACACTAATCAGCTGTCATGTCTTCCACGTTGAGCTCTCGTGGAATTACTCGGTGTAAGACAATAAGTTTTGGGAAACCAGCACAACCCTCTAGGATGGCTTATCTCATTATATATAATGGTTGTGTTACAATATGTACCATATACGTACATAGGTACAGAAGCTATACATAGTCTAACACCCTCCCTCAATCTTAGCCACTTTCTAAAAAACTGAGAAGGGTAAGATTGCGCCTACAAGCCTCAAACTGTGGCAGCGGTAAAGGCTTAGTGAAGATGTCTGCAAGTTGATCCTTAGATGAGATAAACTTGATCTGGAGTTGCTTCTGTGATACACGTTCCCGTACAAAGTGATAGTCAACTTCAATGTGTTTCATTCGGGCATGAAATACTGGATTTGCAGAAAGGTATGTAGCACCGATGTTATCACACCAAAGAATAAGAGGCTGTGGTTGAGACAAACCCAACTCCTGAAGCAAAGACTGCACCCAAATAATCTCTGCAGTAGCATTAGCCACAGCCTTGTACTCAGCTTCAGCACTGCTACGTGACACAGTAGCCTGTTTCCGAGCACTCCAGGCGATCAAATTAGAGCCAAAGAATACTGCATAACCCCCCGTGGATCGCCTGTCATCTGGGCTACCAGCCCAATCTGCATCAGAGAAGGCCGAAAGGACCCGAGAGGAAGTCGGCCGAATATGCATACCAAATGTCAGGGTGAACTGAACATAACGAAGAATGTGTTTAACAGCAGCCCAATGAGTATCTCTGGGAGCCTGAAGATACTGACAAACCCTGTTAACAGCATAAGAGATATCTGGTCTCGTGATCGTCAAGTACTGAAGTCCACCAACAATGCTCCTGTACTCTGTGGCATCCGCAGGAGACAAAAGCTCACCATCAACAGCTGTTATCTTGTCGGTAGACGACATGGGTGTGGTGGTCGGTTTGCACTTCAGCATGCCAGCTCTTTGTAACAACTCCAAGGAGTACTTCTTCTGCGTAAGGACAAGACCAGTAGCACGAGAAGTGACCTCAACTCCAAGAAAGTAGTGAAGCTTCCCAAGATCTTTGACCGCAAAATCAGCACCAAGAGAGCAGACAAGAGCATCAGCAGCATACTGAGAAGAGCTGACAAGGATAATATCATCGACATATACCAAAAGATACATAGTGACTTCTGGCTTCTGTAGAAGAAATAATGAAGTGTCAGCAGTAGACGGCACAAAACCCATGAGCACGAAGGGCAGAGGCAAGGCGGGCATGCCAGGCACGAGGAGCTTGCTTCAAACCATATAGTGCTTTGGAAAGACGACAGATATAGTCAGGACGATCAGGATTAGAGAAACCAGGCGGCTGTTTTATATAAACCTCTTCCTCCAAAAATCCATGTAGAAAAGCATTCTGCACATCAAGTTGACGAAGTGACCAACCACGAGAAACAGCAATGGAGAGAAGAAGCCGAATAGTGGTAGGCTTGACGACAGGACTGAAGGTGTCCTCATAGTCAAGACAATGACGCTGCCGAAAACCGCGAGCAACAAGTCGCGCTTTGTAACGCTCAATAGATCCATCCGAATGCTTCTTCACTTTGAATACCCATATTGAGTCAATAACATTTACCCGTGGTGGTGGAGGAACGAGAGTCCATGTCTTGTTACGAAGAAGAGCATGAAACTCCTGCTCCATAGCCTCTCGCCAATGTGGAATGCGCAGGGCAGCCTGATATGAGCGAGGCTCAGAAGATGGATCCGCAACAGCAGCAGCCAAACAAGCAGCCAACCAAGCAACCGTACCATCCTTACATTCCTTAGGTTTGAAAATGCCACTGCGACTGCGTGTATGTGGTCGGGACACAGGAACCATCGAGGTCGACGGAGCAGCCTGCAACGGGCTGGAGGACGGCGACGTTGACGAGTCAGTCGGTGACGAGGAGTCAGTCACGGTAGCCTCGGACTCGGTTGGCGAAGAAGGCCGACCCACCGGCGAAACCGGCAGAGCAGACGAAGCAGCTGGCGACTCCGGCATCACAGACCGGGCCGATGGCGAGCTCGGCATAGTGGGCCGTGGCGCGGCCGGTGTCGCGGGCCGATCCGCTGATGAAGGCGACGTGAGGACCCGAGCCGCGGGCGAAGACGGCGTGACGGGCCGAGCCGCAGGCGAGGACGGCGTGACGGGCCGAGCCACGGGCGACTCGGCGGCCGCTGGCGAAACGGACCGAGCAATGGAGATGCTCGGCGCGACGGGCTCGTCGGGTGACCATGCATGGGCACGCGAATCGATGCCATGCAACATAGGGCGATCGACGTGCCCACTAGAAGACGACGATGATGATGGTGAATCCTCCAACAGCTCCAAACGAGCTCCACGTCCGGTTCCTGCACCATGGTTAGGTAACAGCAAAGGAGAGTATGCAACATCATCAAATTGGTCAGAAGCAACAGAGCATGAATGCAGGGATGGTGGTTCGACAGTGGACACAGGAAGGTTGGCAAAGGGAAAAACATGCTCATCAAACACGACGTCCCGAGATATATAGACACGATTAGTGGGAACATGAAGACATTTGTAACCTTTATGAAGAGAGCTATAGCCAAGAAAAACACACTTCTTAGAATGAAACTCAAGCTTGCGCTTGTTATATGGACGAAGATGCGGCCAGCAAGCACACCCAAATACCTTGAGAAAGGTATAATCAGGTTGTTCATTAAGGAGAACCTCAATGGGAGTCTTCATGTTTAAAACACGAGTAGGAGTACGGTTGATGAGAAAGCATGCAGTGGTGAAAGCATCACTCCAAAACCGAAACGGAACAGATGCATGGGCCAAAAGAGTAAGACCAGCTTCAACAATATGACGATGCTTACGTTCGACTGAACCATTCTGCTGATGTGTATGTGGACATGCTAAACGATGAGCTATCCCAAGCGACTGAAAGAAAGAGTTGAGGTTGCGATACTCGCCCCCCCAGTCTGACTGGACATGAACAATTTTGTGCTTGAGAAGACGTTCAACATGTTTTTGAAACTGAACAAAAATATCAAACACATCAGATTTGCGTTTAATAAGGTAAAGCCAGGTAAAGCGACTATAAGCATCAACGAAACTGATATAGTAATTATGACCACTGACAGAAGTCTGAGCAGGACCCCATACATCTGAAAACACAAATTCTAAAGGATGTTTCACCTCACGACTGGACTCCAAAAAGGAAGTTGATGACTCTTCCCCTGCTGACAAGCATCACACACTGCTACATCTTTATTACTAGACAAACTAGGAAGCTCATGACGACGCAAAATATGACGGACAATAGGTGTGGCCGGGTGACCAAGACGAGCATGCCACTGTGACGGAGAGACCCGAACTCCACTGAAAACACGAGCGACACCAGGATGCTCCAGACGGTAGAGGCCCTGGCACAACCGCCCACTAAGAAGAATGTCCCTCGTGCCCCGATCCTTAATAAAAAGATCAAAAGGGTGAAATTCACAAAGCACATTATTATCACGTGTGAGTTTAGGAACTGAAAGAAGATTACGGGTCACAGATGGAACTCGAAGAACATTGCGAAGCTGAAGACTCCTATTGGCATGTCTAGTGAGAAGAGATGCTTGACCAATATGAGAGATGTGCATACCTGCTCCATTGGCGGTGTGGATCTTGTCGGAGCCATGATAGGGTTCACGAGTGTGAAGCTTCCCCATCTCGCTGGTTAGATGATCTGTCGCCCCAGAGTCCATGTACCAGTGTGGATCGATGGAGTAGGACTGAGTGTGTCCCTGTTGCTTCTGCGGCGCGGGACGATCAGCCATGGCGACCTGATGGGCATTGTTGCGTGTATCTTTGCCGTCATTGGCAAGACCAAGGAAGCTTCGCTGGAAGCGCTTATGACACTTGGAGGCCCAGTGCCCATCGCGGCCACAAAGCTGACACACACGTGGACCGCCAGCCCCCGGTAAGGTCGCAGTAGGTGGGGGGGTCGAGGCGGGCGACGGTGGCAGCCCCAAGGGAGACCGGGGTGATGAAGAAGAGCGGCCACCCTTGGTAGCGGCGTTGGCCGAGAGGGAGCCAGTGCCCCTGGTGCGGCGAGTCTCGACCCGTTGCTCAGTGAGAAGGAGCTGAGAGAAAACCTCGTGTGCCAGCATGGGTGTCGAGTTGCCCCGCTCGTTGATGATCTCGACTAAGGCATCATACTCCTCATCAAGACCATTGACAATAAACGAGTTGAACTCGGAGTCGGTGAGGGGCTGTCCAATGGAGGCCAATGTGTCGGCGAGGCCCTTGACCTTGTTGTAGAACTCAGTGGCAGTGGAGTCAAGCTTCTGACACTCTCTAAGCTGACGACGGAGTGCAGAGACACGAGCCCGGGACTGCGCTGCAAAGGTGCGCTCAAGGATGGTCCAGGCCTCATGAGACGTCTTCGCGAAGACAACAAGGCCGGCAACTGCCGGCGAGAGCGACCCCTGGATGGAGGAGAGGTTCGCCTGGTCCTGCCCCGTCCAGACGCGATGGGCCGGATTGTAGACCGGACCGTGCATGCTGTCTACCAATGCGGGTGGGCAGGGAAGCGATCCGTCGACGTAGCCTAGCAGGTAGTGACTCCCCAAGAGCGGGAGAACCTGCGCACGCCAGAAGATGTAGTTGTCGGCGGAGAGCTTGATGGTGATGAGATGACCGAAGTGAAACGGCGGCGGCGAAGACGATCCCATCGAGGAGGCTGCCTGGGGTGCAAACACCATGGAGGCAGCCGGAGGCACCGAAGCCGATGCGGGAGGAGGCGGGACCGCAGCCAGGGCGGGCGCCGCAAAGCTCGCGGCCGGTGCGGACGCCGCAAGGCCCGCGGCCGGGGCGGACGCCGCCAACCCCGCCAGCGGGGCAGTGTGATCCGCTTGCGGCAGGAGCGGCGGGACGACGCCTGCGGAGCCCGCAGCGGACGGCGGCGCCGCGGTGTGGACCACGAGGTCACGCCCAAGCGAGGGCGCCGGCGGCGTGGAGAAGACAGAGCCGATGCTCCTTGTCCCGATCGGAGCCGGAACAGAGACGGCATCGAGCGGGAGGTTGAGCAGGGCCGCAAGAGAGGCCGGGAGGAAGCCCGCAGCAGTGGAACCGGTGGTGGCGGCGCTCGACATGGCGGCGGCGCGATCGGTGGCGCGGCGGTGGCGTTGAAGGCGGCGGCGGCTGCGGCGGCGGTGCGGGTATTAGGGTTTAGAAGCGGAAGCGATCGTAACCTAGCGTGATACCATGTAAGACAATAAGTTTTGGGGAACCAGCACAACCCTCTAGGGTGGCTTATCTCATTATATATAATGGTTGTGTTACAATATGTACCATATACGTACATAGGTACAGAAGCTATACATAGTCTAACACTTGGCTCTAGTTTTTCTTTTTATCCAGCCGACGGCGCAATGCACACTAATCAGCTGACAAGTGCACACTACCGACGGCGCAATGCACGCAACCAGAAATGACAACCACACCAACATGAGCCAACGGGGAGACCCGTTCGGCCTTACTGGTAGGGCTTCCACCACTGACAGAGAGAAAAAACCATGACTGCTACGGAAGAAGCAGACTTGGGACTCTATGGTACGCGTGAAGAAGCTTTCAATCCGCATAACTTGCGCCAACTGTAACGACAGACACGTCAACAACCAACAACAAAGACAACCTCATCGCCTCTGACGGTACGAGACCAGCCCCCTCAATGATGCCAAAAGCCTCGGGGCCGTCGCCCCGACATCCATCCGCTCCGCCGAACCCGACGCAGACCGCCGACAACACCTTCCGAGGTCGTGACCCGAACATGCCACCACTCATACTCGAGTTGCGATGCCACATGACCTAGATGTCCGCAACACAAGGCTGCACACGACAACCACCCGCACACGAACACGCCAGGACCCACGACCCAGACATAAAGTCAGACCGACCCATCTAGGGCCCGTCGGCCGAGCCAACACACATTTTTCACTTGCATTGTCCTCGAGATCGCCATCTAGGCGCACAATCAAAAACCACCCAAAGTCGTTGCCTTGATGTTCACCATCCTAGAAGACGAAGAGATTCGTGCAAGCTGCAAAATGTTGGTTCTCTAAGGTGATGCCTCCGAGGAAACGATGTAGCCACCGTCGTCGCCTGTATCAGCAACTTAGAGCTAGGGATTTCTCCCAGGGTGTGAAGACCCCCAGGTGGTGTAACGTTTCTCCACAACAATGCCTTAAAGAAGGGGAACGACACCATGGCGATGCCGTTGCCGATACCCATTGGAGGTTGAAACTGAACTTTCGTCAAGAGCTCAGCCACACTTCCGAATCCGCACAGATTCGAAGCACTTCACAGTACACATCCTACTTGGCCGATGTCCACCGACTCCGCCTAGTGGTGCAGCTGCCACCGCACCTCTTGATGATGTTATGTAGCTAGGGTAGGGTGATGGACCTGTCTAAGCTACCCTACCCAAGGACATCTCTAGAAGAAACTACCTGTCAGTCGACCTCGAGGTGATCCACTCGACGGACTCGAGGACACTCGACGATGAAGATAACCACTCGACCATGGAGCTAACCACTCGACGGCCAGGAGATCTAAAGTCACTCTGCACGCAACGGTTTGTCATTAAGTAGCTTTTATGGTCTTCATAGCACTTTATGTGGGTGTTACCAGTAACCCCCTGTCTTAATGTACTTTAAACCCTACATAACTGAGGGTCTGGCGAACTCTATATAAGCCACCCCCTCCTCAGTGTAAAGGGTTCGCACCCCTGTAATTCATACTCATATAATCCAGTCGACCGCCTCCAGGCTCCGAGACGTAGGGCTGCTACTTCCTCCGAAAAGGGCCTGAACTCGTAAATCTCTCGCGTATACAACTACTCCATAGCTAGGATCTTGCCTCTCCATACCTACCCCCCATTCTACTATCAGACTTAGAACCACGACACCTCTCATGACAAAGTTTGAATGCACACCCTACTAAGCCACAGATCTGAGTGTCAGACGCCAGATTGACCTCTACGACATCCTCGCTGGTAAAATCTGATGATAATGCCCCAGGGTCATTTCCCCGGCTTCCACCATGATGACGAGTGAGACAGGGAGCACCTCACTACGCGAACCCGATAGGCTCATGCGCACTGAACGGTATACCCCCACCCCACCGCGTGTGCTCCTCGAGATAGCACGCGTCACGCCCCTCTGCCATCGCATATGCACGTGACCTCGTTGTTACACGCCCACGTGGAACACCACCAGCACCACACCGCCTGACGATGTCATAATGCAGGGTGCCTCAACATGTCAGTTGTCAGCCCAGTGGGCTGGTCGGAGGACCCCTAGGCCAGTTCCACCCTGGCCCATCATGGCGGCCCTTGGTGCTCTATAAAGAATACTCTGGAAGACTTGTTGTTCAAGACAAGGAAGACGGAGCCGTGAAGGACTCCCCACCCGACATAGCCAACTAGGTTGTGTAACACTAGGGGGGGGCGATATGGTATATGTCGGGGTCGAGATAGTTGATAAATACATTACAATCCTTCAGTATTACTTGAACTTTGTACACCCCAATCGCAATATACACTAAGTAGGAGTAGGGTTTTACCTCCACCGAAAGGACCCGAACCTGGGTAAACTCGCCTCCTTATTTCCCCTCCTACCAAATCACTATGTCGGGATGCCCTACCGAGGGATCTATCGGAATCATCTCCAACACCGGTGGCCCATGTAGGCCCCGTGTGGTGAACGGAGAGGTACGCTAAGGTCTCAAGTTGACGCTGGCATATCTATGCACCAGTTTCAGATATTTGTCTCCGGTGCCGTCATGCTCGTTGCCGATTTGGCTAGCCACCTCGGCTAGATCAAAAACTTCACTCCAAGCCAGATCGTCAGATTCAGCAATCTAGAGTGTGTCACAGATTTTCGTGATGAGTTGGTCCTCCAAGGCTTGGTGTCATGCCAGGCCCAGGAGCAAGCAAGGGGTGGAAAATTTTGACCCACCACTTGTCACTACAAAAAAATACACTTCCGTGATGATACGTGTTTGTCACGGTAGGTCACATTTTTTGCCATGCATGTACATCAATGACGATTTTATGACAAAATCAAGATAGTCATACCTGTGCTGTCGTAGAAGTGTTCCATGACAGTACCAAAATTATTATCACGGAAGTGTCCACTTCCATGACGATAAATGCTGCGTCATGGAAGTTCTTTTGTCAAGGGTAAGTGACACGTGGCATCCACCGTAACGGGTCACTGTTAAGCTATCGGGTTCCGGTTTGGATCCGATAACCCGTTAACAGCCCGGACCAATGGGGGATTTTCCACGTGTAAAATCATCATTGGCTGGAGGAAACATGTGTCGGCTCCTCGGTGGGCCATATGTCGTCCATCCAATCGAGGAGACATGCCTATGATACGTCGACACATGGCAGGGCCCAACTGAGGCCCATCTAGGTTAAAAAGGCCGGCCAGTCAAAGGCCCATAGTATTTACTCAGGTACTAGTGGGCCGACCCAATAACGGCTTGTTTAAACATGGCCCATTTACGGCCCGAAGCCGGATCTGGCATGTTAATTGTTCGCCAAATATTTGGGCCCAATTACTGCCCAGTGACATTACGTCCTGTTTGAGGCCCGATGTAGACATGGGCCCATTTCAGCCCGGTGTGTCTTTCGACCTAGGAATGGCATGTGCTGCGCATTGGCCATATATGGTCTGGCGCGACATCCGACCCTCTAACAACCCGTGATAAAGGTGGCAAAAATTCAGCCCAACATGAATTTGGGCATGTTAAAGGCATGTCGTATAATTCGGCCCGTTGATGCCTCTACTAAGCTTTCGGCCTATTAAAGGCCTGTCGTATAATTCGGCCTGTTGATGCCTCTACTAAGCTTTCGTCCTATTAAAGGCCCATGATATCAGTGGGCCAACTAAGGCCCGAGATATGTTTCGGCCTAGTAATGGAACGTCATATGACTAGGCTAAAAAAGGCCCGGTATACATTTCAGCCTGGTGAAGGCCCGTTGACGACTAGTGAAAATTGAGGCCCAACATGTATTTCGGCCTGCTAAAGGCCCATGGTTTCTTCTGGGCCGTAATAGGCCAGCAGAATATTCAGCATGTTAATGGCGCAAAGCTACATGGGCCCAACTAAGCGTTGGGTCCACTAAAGGCCCAACTAAACTTTGGGCCGAATATAGGCCCATATAAGTTGTGGGCCTGGCGCAAAGTGTGATGGCCCTAATGGCCTTTCAGGCCCAAGAAAATTGCAGGTCGGTCCTATTGTGGCCCGCTAAAAAGCAGGCCAGTTAGAAGCGAATGTTTCAGCTCGGTCGACTACATCAGATTTTCTCCATTTTTTTCCAGACACGAATGGTGGCAGTAACTAGTAGGAATTAAGAACAAACCTACTCTATACAATAAATAAATTACGGCGTAGTAACTTAGAATAAACCTACACTATACAATAAAGTATTTATGGTATATTACATCCACTGGGCATCGAAGTTCACCACCAGTGATTATAAAGCGCAACGAAGAAGCAGATTACAAAAACTGGGCGCCATTGCAGCATAACAAAATAATATTGAACCAAGACCACTTCCAAGACAGTTCAAGAAAGGTTAGCCTTGCACGGGAACTGCTGCGCAAGCAGCTGAGCAAGGCTATACGACCGGCCTAGCATGTCGGTCATAGCTTCCAGGTGTAGTTGTTTAGCAATGAGGTTCTCATTGGTGTTCTCCGCAATCTTTCTTAGAGATAGGACTTCAAGTCGAAGTTGAGTTGCAGAATGCCTTTCTGCTAGAACTTGGGACTGAAGAAGTCGAACTGATTCAGACAGTGAATTCTGTGAGCTTGTCTGACTGCTAGTCTCAAGTAACTTGAACACTGCATCAAGACAAGACTTTGAGGTTGTCTCGCTATCTTCAAGATGTTTTGCCTTCTTTGCTGCAATATATGTTGGGTTTGTCTCACAACCTTCAGCAGACTTGTGCATGCTATCAGGCATATCACCCTGAAACAAGTAGAGAGATGACAGGTTTTGCACGTGTATAAACAAAGATGATAACTATGTTGTTAGTTCCATCCAATTTCAAATTAGAAAATAAAGAGTAAGTTCAAAATATCAGTAGCATAATTTGGCAATGTTCATAATACGGGGAGCTTCACCACACTACTAGATTACCATGTCAACATAACAAGCATAGATGAAGGGCAAAGACAACCATTATATCTATTTTGGTTAATGTGCATGGCATTTTGTTCATATCATCAGCCACATCAGTAAGATAAAACATAAGACGACAAGGTGCAAATGTGGGCTGCTTCACCACACACTGGATTATAGATCCACAAAAAAAATCATACATATAGGGAGTATTGAGTAATGTCCATGGTACAAATAAGGAATTTGGTTTTACAAGTAAAACTTGGAACTTACGGTTGTTGCGAACATGCATTTGATAGAAACAGCAGTTAACGATAGGGAGTATGAGAAAATTAAAAAATAGTTGAGGATAAAGGCTTTAGAAGGACTGACTTACATTAACAGTTAACACCGGCTTGATAATGCCCTTCTCCATGTCAAGGGAAGGATAACTCAAGAATTTCAGCATAGAATCTTCTTCATAAGCATTGCCTGTACTCTACATTTTGTAAAGAGTAATTATAGATATGATAATACTGGAAGGGATAGAGGATAATGAAGATAAGATGCAGATTGATGCTACATAATCAACTACCAATCCCTGGAAGTACAAGCATTACAGGACAAAATGTACTGACAAGAGCAATGGCCTACACTTCCGCACTGGCATTGTCTATGTATTCAACTTTTTGGTTAGATTAAATATAGATCTGATATTTTTTTAGTAAATGGTGGGCGAGGGAGATAAGATGCAGAATGCTACACAATGAACCAATCCCTCTTCCCATAATATAAGTGTTTTGAACACTAGTGTACTGTACAAAACATTCTTATATTATGGGACGGAGGGAGTAGCTGTTAATGTAAGTACAGTGATAGACGATATTCAGTCCTTACAAGAGGATTGCAGAGCTAAAACTCTTCAAAAGCGTTGGGTTGATTCTAAATTTATGTAAGAGTCCATATGGATCTTATAATGTCCACCAAATGGATGATAACGAGGCTAACATGTGCAGGGATGCTACATAATCAACCAGCTACGGAAGTAAGTATGGTCATATAGGGCAAGAGGTACTCACAAGAGCAATGCGGTGTGCAGTATAGTTGCGAGATGTTGTGGTCCCTTGAGAATGAATGTTCTTATGGAAATAGTTTTCATACAAGTGAGACATTAAGGCACATGCAGAAATGTAGTCCAAATTGTGATGTGATGTCATAGACAGTACCTTATGCTGCAGACGAGACCAATGTGTAACAAGATTATTCTAGTCACTGTCTAATAAATGTAGCACCGGAGACTTTACAAAAATTTAGTTTAGAGGTTTGCCATCGAAGTGCACTTGCCTTAGGTAGGAATGATACTTCATCAACGAGTGCTTGAAAAGCGCAACCAACCCTTGCTCGTCTTGACAATCCAGTTTGGTCCTCGCCTATTTAAAAGAATGAAATCATGTGTATTATGTCAGCAGAAACATATGCAGTAATTACCATGAATAACATTAGTACATTACTTACGCGTAAGTTACGGAGGAAGATTGGAAATTGTTCTTTGTCTGTGGTATAATCTTTCCATGAAGGAAAGATGCACACAAAGTTCCTGACAACAATATAAGCTTCGTCTTGTAAACTGGGAAGAAGTGGAACGGGAGTCCTATTTGCTGCAATTGGGGCTCTCTCTCGTTCGAAAAGGGATTTGGCAACTAGATTTGGTGTACTCTTTGCTGGAATGGAGGTTTTGCGTCGTATAGGTGGCGCTATGTCAATTGGCATCATCATACTATTTGCGACAGTTGGGTCTGCTGAGTTGGGCATCGGAGATGGCCAGTGTAGTAGGGCTAGAGTCTACTAGAGTTGTGCCCGTGTTTTCTCGGTCCGGTGATATTGCAACTACACCTAATGGGCTATTTGATTTATCAGGTGTCACTACCTTTTCTAAATACTTTGTTCATGCTCCTCCGCGATCAGCAATCAGCCTCTTCCTTTTGAACGTCTGATACACAAGAACAACATTTGAATGGATAAATATGGTATGATGACAGATGGAATATGTACTAAAAATGGATAGGCAGGGCGTATTCGCATACACAATGTGTAAACTAAGCTAATGGCAGTGCAACAAAGTAGAAGCAATGCAAAGGATCACTTGCAAGATATGTGCGACCAATATAACCTTGGAAAGTTAGAGCAAGCACCTTGATGGGTAAATAAGATAGGGCATCTATGTTTGACTCCTCCATTAGGGAGCTACATTGACTTAGGTCTCCCTCTAGCTCAGAATCACTATTAGGATCATACTCTGAGCATGAATCTGTAGGTGGAGAGCATTTGCATTGCATTGCGTCCAGACTTGGTTTCAGTCCCTTGATGCCAAGTTTGACAGCCATGACATTGTTCTGCTTTATTCTTTTCATGCTCACAAGCTCATAACCATTATGATGTTGTTCAATATCTGAGATTCACGAAAACATAAAAAGTAGTCAGATTATCTATGGAATGCATTGCGGATTCAACTCGAAGAGTGTCTCCCTATAAACCCCTGCATATGCAAAGTTCACCCCCAACCGTGCTGACCAGACCACACACAGAAATACAAACCTCTTATGTCTCTATAACATGCAGACACATTTCAAAACTGAAGTAGGAACATTAGAATCATATCAAATTCGTATTTGAACAAATAAACTAAGGAATTATGAGTGGCATAATGTTTAGCTTCAAGGGTGGAGTGCTGGTAGTGCGACACAAAGCAAGTAGGCAGATTGTATTCCATGTAAAAGATTGTAGTCTATGTAAAAGGTGGAAATGACACTTTCTTTCTATACAATGTAGTGTTCGTTGCCCACACATGATGGAAGAGATCACACAGATAAATACTATTCACTCATGTCTGCGGTTCCAGTATTTTGAAATAGGGTGGTCCACCCTAAAAGAATATTGACAACAAATATGACAAGGCAAGCATAGATGTAGTGAATCAACCATTACTTGTGAGCTTACTAGAACAAGTATGCAGAACTGTAACTGCAGTAAGAGACCTCCAAAATCCGAATCAAGAAGTTGATCTAGCACTTATTGTTTGCAACTAATCGACGTGAATAATTGGATATCATATCGAATGAGTAAGAAAAACAAGTAAAATTGTCAATAAACCTGGCATGTAGTAGTAATTTGGGTCAATGTCACTATGGCCAACAATCCAAAATGACTAGTGTCTATTCCTAGGGCCAGAATTTTGAAACCCTATGAACTTTACAGGTACTAAAGATTACTGAAATACATCTGAACCATTAAGTCTAGGTAGAACTTAGTACACAACAAACCCTAATGGCACTCCTGCCTAATGAGTAATGAATCAATTAGAAAATGGGTGATTAGGAGTGGCTGCTGAGTGTTGAGGACGTATCTCAGGATAAATCGGGTTGGCTTAGTGGCTGCTGCACGCCTGAGCCCTGAATGGACTGGAAGGTAGGCACGACGGCGCATCCCGGCAACGGTGATGCTGTTGGGCGAGCGGCTCCTGACCTCCTGTTAGTCCGGCGTCTCCTCCTAGAGTCATGCCGTTTGGGGACGGCAAGTCGCCGGCGAGCCAGATGGCTGGGGGCGAGTAGAGATCGGAAGTGCAACAGAACAGAGGGGAATCGGGGCCTGGGCCGACCCAAAATCCTAGGGTGGGCCGCGGCCCACCGTGGGCACCCTGTAGATACACACCCGAGTGGCGTACATGCATTTTCAAAACTAAATTAGGAATATTTAGCTGACCAATTAATCATCTCTGTTTTAATAATATCAGATTCGTATTTGAACAACTAAGCTTGTTTAGCTTGATGGGTGGAGCAGTGCTATTATGACACGACGCACATATGCTGATCGTATAGTGATCATAAAAGGGGGAAACCCTTCGCATTTTTTGAGCAAAAGAGGGTTTCCCCTCCGATTTCTATTAAAGAAACCACCACGGAACCAACATGATCAATTAAACCCTAAGCATGATCAATTAAACCCTATTATGACTGTGCCATGGCAGATTTAAAGCTGCAAACGACAGAAATGCTATTTACCATCCATTGTTTCCTTCGAACTAACAACTAAATTCTTAGAGCAGAAAAGAAAGTACAGTAACCAAGTTACAATCTATTTTCTGGTTGAGATCAAAAAGTTGAGCAGATATGAAGTACCACCTCTCTTGCAGCGCCGTGTAGGCATCGGGGGTGCAATGGCTGTCGGTGGCGTTGAAGCAGATCTGCGAAGGTAGACGGGTGCATTGGGGGATAAGTCCCGTTGTGGTGGACGAGAAGGTCGTGTGAGCGGCCCCAACAAAGAGGACAACGACATCGATGAAGCGAGAGGACGCGATGCAAGGCTCTTGGTCCGTCGCCGTGGATGAGAAATGTCCATCTCTAGCAGTGGACGGCGCGGTCTTCGTAGGCGCTCCGGCATGGTGGAGGGCGGTGGCGATGGATGGGGTGGAGGACGGCGGTGATGGATGGGTGGCTGACAAAGTAGGCTGGTGTGGGGATGGTGTTCTAGCGTGGATGGTGTATGAATGAGAAAATGGAGGGAGAGGTATGGGGAACCATGTTTTTGGGACGCGCATGTCTGAAATATGGGAAAGTTATGAACTTAGCCCCCGTTTAAAATTTGGACGTCTCGTCGGTTGGGGATAGGACGGTAATCTCGCATCTCCCCAATATTTGCCCAGAGCGATTTCGGGCGAAGAGAGGGTGTTTTGGCGCCCATGGTTGGCGCCCACGGTGTATGAATGGGGCTAACAGGTAGGGCGGTTGTGTGATGTCTGAATGAAGTTACGAACTTGCCCCTATTGAAAATATTTGCCTACATCGATTTTGGCCGAGTCGAGTTTGTTTTGCCGCCCATCGTGTATGAATGGGAAAATGGAGGGAGAGACATATGTCTTTTATACGAGCTTGAATCAAATGTGTTTTGCCGCCCATGTTTCGCGCCCACCATGTCAGAATGGGCTCAGAGGCGGTCGTGTCACGTCTAATTGAAGTTACAAACCTACGCCTATTGAGAGAAGTGGAAATTGGGCCGATGGATTGTCCGTCTAAGGGGTAGACAGTAATTTCCATCTGCCAAACACTCACTTTGGGCAGCCGACATGGGAGTGGACATTTTGCCGCTTCTTTCAAATTTTGGGACAATAAGCATCCACGTTTACCATGTCAACTAAATTCGAATCCATTTTGTATTTCTATACGAATCTTTATAAATCATTCTATGTGTTTTTATATATCTTCAAAAGCACGACAAAGATGTATTCCACTTTCATATATGAATATGATTTACAAATGCCGATACTCGAATTCTGAAGCTAGAATCCAGTTTAAGGTGAATTCGAATATTTGAAACCACTTTATGTCCAACTCAAGTGTCACACGCAGCATAATGTGTACTCCCATTTAGATATGTACACAAGCGATGTCTCAAGATTCAAAATACCGAGTCAATCAACTAATAATGTACAAAACTAATAGACATATAAACACTTATAGAGTATATGGATCAATAATATCAACTAACATACATAAGCCAGGCCCCTGTACTTTTTTTGCTAGAATAGCATCCTTTTTGTAGCGAAGCTATTACAACATCTTGGCCCTTTCAGATGCGTGCCACTTAAGGACCATTTATACTACTATTATTGCTGAATGCACATTCAGCCCGATTGACATATTTGTAGGTCTGACATAGCAATCAAAATGAAATGTCTTAGAGTCTTATCAATTAATACAGACTTGTGCTAAAAAAATTACAACCCAAAAAACAAAAAACAATTATTCAACGATTACATGAACAAACAACACAAAGGTTATTCAACGATTATCTCTAAAACAAATAGTTTGATCAATTACATGAACAAACGACACAAAGGTTATTCAACGATGGAAAGAACATTTCACCTATGATTTACCAAGTGGGAATTTAATTTCCTTTTTTCCTTCAGGACCTTAACAATGTGGTCAGTCTCAGCTTGCTTCCTTTTGAAATCCACCAAATATTTAATAGTTGTCTTGAGTACTGCTTGCGATTGTGTTGTTTGCTTCCTCAACATGTCAACTTCATCTCTAAGTGCAGAAGCAGAATCTCTTTCTACCAACAGTTTAGCCTCTAGAGCATCAGCAATTGGCAATTCATGATGCACGATTGGGCCGGTGCCACTGCTGTAGGATGATACAACGTCCATGGGGACCTCGCTCTTTGATCTTGGGCTAACCTGTTTTGCTATTAAAGTTCCGTTTGGATTCCAAAAAGTTAAAGTTAGCAAAACATCTCAACTGGGAGTTATAACAGCAAAATTGTTAAACAAACAAGGAATTAAAGAGTTTCAATTGGATGCTGAAAAGTAGTTATTAACATCATCGTAACCGGTTGCAGCAGCAAAGCAGTTAAACTAACAAGTTTTGCAAAAGGTACCTATTGTGGCATTGGAGTTTCTCTTTGATACTGAAACGTTGAGTAGCCAGTAACATGATTAGAGCAACCGGTTGCAGCAGCAAAGCAGTTAAACAAACAAGTTTTGCAAAAGGAAGCTGTTGTGGCATTGGAGTTTCTCTTGGATCCTGAAAAGTTGAGTAGTCAGTAACTTCATTAGAGCAACAAGTTACAGCAACAAACCTGTTACACAAATATATTTTTTGAAAATATACCTGTTGTGCAATTGGACTTCCAATTGAATCCTGAAAACTTGAAGTTGGTAAGATGATTACAACAACAAATTACAGCAGCAAACCAAGTAAACAATGAAGTTTGTGAAAACATACCTATTGTGCCAACGGAGTTTCAGTTGGATCCTCCAAACTTGAATGTTAGCAACATAAATAAAGTGTTGCAAGAGCCATAAGAAACTAACATAAAACTAGTAAAAGTAACCAGTTTTGGCAACATATTTAATTACACATGAACTAGTAAAACTAACAAGTTCTTGGCAACGTATTAAAGTAATAAGTCGGTACCGTTTACCAGCAACACAGACATCTGTAAATGTCTTTGATGTAAGCAAAATGATTCCAACACACACACACACAGATATATATATATATAAAAGTTAAAAAGACGGTGTCCCTCATATAAACCTGACAGTTGTCTATCTATGAACATGCAAACATTACTAGTGCTACAAGTGATAATGGCAAACCATTTAAACAAACAACATATCAGAATGTAAATTATACGTGAATTCTGCTGCTCCCTAGAAGTACATATGAACAACTATTTACGTGCTTAAGTAGCTATTTAAGTTCAGGCAAATAGGTAATTCTTAACAGTAAGTGATAAAGTCATGTACCTAGGGTAGGGTTACGGACCTGTCGAAGGTACCCTCCCCAAGGACATCTCTTAGAAGAAGCTGTCTTTCAGTCGACCAAGAGGGATTCCACTCGACGGACTAGAAGACACTCGACGAACCTGAAGACACTCGACCATGAAGACTCACTCGACCACCAGGAGTTCAAGATCTACTCTGTATCCAAACGGTCTATAATTAAGTGGTCTTAATGGTCATGATGACACTTTATGTAGGGCGTTACCAGTAACGCCAGGCCTTAATGTACTTTAACCCTCTGCTACGTGGGCTGGCGGGGGTCCTGGCGTCCTCTATATAAGCCACCTCCCTCCACTGGTAGAAGGGTTCGCACCCCTATACCTTTCACACACGCAATCCAGTCGACCGCCTCCGGGCTCCGAGACGTAGGGCTGTTACTTCCTCCGAGAAGGGCCTGAACTCGTAAAACACTCGTGTGTACAACTGCTCCATAGCTAGGATCTTGCCTCTCCATACCTACCCCCCATTCTACTGTCAGACTTAGAACCACGACAGTTGGCGCCCACCTTGGGGCAGGTGTCTTAGCGACTTGTTGGAGAAGTTGCAATCTTTTCTATTCCCATCATCATGGTTTCAGGTGGAGTTTTGGTTGAGGGCCGCGAGATCCGTCTCGGCGCACTCACATTCATCGCCGACGACTCTACCTGGCTGCAGGAGGCCCCGCTCGACGTGGATGCGCTCCCGGTACGCGGAGCTACGCATTTTCGAGTGTGCGTCTGCGGCGTCCTTCTGCGGCAACCGTCGACTCAGTATCGGCCGGTTTTCGTGTCATCCTCCCTCCCAGCTTCCCGCCGGCGTAAGCGCTCCGGTCGGTCGAGGCTTCAGCGGTGGGTGAGGCACGCAGTGGCTCGCCAGTCGACCACTGCCCAAGTCGCAGCAATCGAGCCCGACGAATCTCTCTACGGCCTGTTCGACCTGTCGACTGGCTCCGCAGAGACTGCATCCGAATGCGACATCAGTGATCCAGCGGCGGAGGTCCTGATGGTCAATGGACCGCATGTTTACCCCGGTTTTCCTGGCACCGACGGAGGCAATGGCGGAGGCGACCCGTCGCACGACCATGAGGAGTACCGCCCCGAGCCCCTCGACTCACAGCAGAGGGAAGAGCTTCGCCACCGGAACGTGGATGCGCTTCACACTCCGATCATTGGAGAAACCCCTGAGGCTTGCGACTTAGAGGACGCGCGCTTGCCCAACCTGGCTGAGCGCACTCGACTGGAGAACCTTCAGCGGGCACTCGATGAGCGCGCGCGACAACGGATTCCAGACTCCAGTCGACGCCAACTCTTTAAACCTCCGACTCAGGTATACTGCACTCCAATCCAGAATTTAGCAGCTGCAACACGTATAGCAGAGTCGATTCAGCCTTCCCAGTCAGAAGCTGGCAGAGGCTTGATGCAGATTAGGGATTTGCTCCGGGCAGCTGGAGATCAGAATTCAGCTGTGTCGCAGTCGCGGAACAGGATTCATAGCAGGTCTGTGGCGGCGAATATAGTCCAGTCGGCTCATAGCCCCAGATCACCCCCGAGGCGTGAAGGGCATGGTGACCGACACAATCAGTACAGGAACTATGAGCAGGATGATCACCGAGTCGATCGCAACGATCGACGTCGAGTGCCCACTCCTCCCCGGAGGGGTGGATCATATATGCCTCGACAGCAGGACGATAGATGCCAGTATAGTGGCGGGCGAAGAATTCCAGTCGACCCCAGAGAACCAGGCTTTGATGCAAGATCCATCATCGTACAAGGTCTGGTCGACCGGAACAGAGCCCATAGAGAGGGTAATGACAGAGATGTACCCACCAGCGGCCGAGTGCATGTCTCCGGACTAGAGTGTTTCAGCAGAGCCATCAGAGCCACAGTGATTCCTCCCAACTTCAGGTTGGCGACTGGGGTTAGCAAGTTCAACGGTGAGTCCAAGCCCGACACTTGGCTTGAGGACTACCGAGTGGCTGTTCAGATCGGCGGTGGAAATGACGAGGTGGCCATGAAACATTTGCCTCTCATGTTGGAAGGGTCAGCCAGGGCATGGCTGAATCAGTTGGCACCCAGCAGCATTTACACGTGGGAGGACCTCTCCCGAGTGTTTGTCAGGACATTGAAAGGAACGTGCAAGCGGCCAGCAGGGCTGACAGAGCTGCAGTCTTGTGTACAGAAGTCGAATGAGACTCTGAGAGATTACATCCAGAGGTGGATCACATTGCATCATACGGTAGAAAATGTATCCGACCACCAGGCGGTCTGTGCCTTCAAGGAGGGCGTAAAGAACAGAGAGCTAAGCCTGAAATTCGGTCGAACCGGAGACATGTCTCTGAGTCGAATGATGGAAATAGCCACCAAATATGCCAATGGTGAAGAAGAGGATCGGCTCCGGAGCGGCAAACATAAGTCAGTCGCCCAGGACACCGGTGGTGGAAATTCCAGTCGGAAGCAAAAGCGTAAAGCTAAGCCAGCCGCACCTGGAGAAGCCTTGGCCCTGAACCAAGGAAAGTTCAAAGGGAAACCCAAGGGGCCTTGGAACCCCAAGAAGGTAAAAGATAAGGAAGGAAATGACGTGTTGGATTTGCCATGTCACATCCACACCAAGAAGGACGAAGAGGGTAATTTCATCTACCCGAAGCATACCACTCGACAATGTCGACTCCTGATACAGCAGTTCCAGGGGAAACAGTCCAAGGACAAAGAAAAAGAATCGGACAAAGTTGAGGACAAGGAGGACAGTGACGGAGAATATCCGCAGGTCAATTCCACCTTGATGATTTTTGCCGATGTTGAGAGCAACAACCGACTGAAAGTTATAAACCGAGAGGTGAACATGGCTTCTCCGTCAACACCCAATTACCTGAAGTGGTCTCAGACTGCCATTACGTTCGACCAATCTGATCACCCCACGCACATAGCCACCCCTGGGAGGCAAGCGCTGGTGGTCGACCCGGTCGTTGAGGGCACTCGACTGACCAAAGTGTTGATGGATGGTGGCAGCAGTTTGAATATACTGTATGCCGATACACTGAAAGGTATGGGCATTCCGATGTCCAGACTGAGCACGAGAAATATGAGTTTTTATGGAGTCATTCCTAGCAAGAAGGCCGCGTCACTCGGCCAGATTGCTCTTGATGTAGTTTTCGGCGATTCAAAGAATTTCCGCACAGAGAAGCTGACATTTGAGGTTGTGGACTTCCAGAGTGCCTATCATGCAATTTTGGGCAGACCAGCATATGCACATTTTATGGCTCGACCTTGTTACGTGTACCTCAAACTAAAGATGCCAGGCCCTAAAGGCGTGATCACTGTCACTGGTAACCGCAAGAAGGTAGAAGAGTGCTTCCAGAAGGGCTCAAAAATTGCCGATGCTCAGATGGTGGCAGAAGAGTGGCAGGAACACCAAAGGAACGCAGACCCGAGTGATTTGTTGTGAGCCAAGAAGCCTGCCACGGAATCAGCGTTTCAGTCGTCCGGTGAGACAAAACCCATTCACATCCACCCGACCGACCCAAACGCTGCTCCGACTCATATCTCCACAACACTCGACCCCAAATAGGAAGAAGCGCTCATCCAGTTCCTCCGTGAGAACTGGGACATCTTCGCATGGAAACCTTCTGACATGCCGGGTGTACCCAGGGGACTGGCTGAGCATCGTCTACGAGTCGACTCGAAGGCAAAACCTGTGAAGGAACATCTGCGACGGTCCGCCGTCCAGAAAAGAAAGGCCATTGGCGAAGAAGTGGCTCGGCTCCTAGCAGCAGAGTTTATCCGAGAGATTTACCACTCCGAGTGGCTCGCCAATGTCGTCATGGTCCCCAAAAAGGACAATTCTCTTCGCATGTGCATCGATTTCAAGCATATCAATCGGGCCTGCCCGAAAGATCATTTTCCTCTTCCCCGCATCGACCAAATAGTCGACTCAACTGCGGGATGTGAGCGACTTTCTTTCTTGGACGCTTATTCCGGGTACCATCAGATCCGTCTGTTTGGACCCGATGAGATCAAAACGGCTTTCATCACCCCATTCGGGTGCTTCTGTTATGTCACCATGCCATTCGGCCTCAAGAATGCCGGAGCCACGTTCATGAGGATGATTCAGAAGTGTTTGCTCACTCAAATCAGTCGGAATGTGGAAGCATACATGGATGACATTGTGGTCAAGTCACGGAAAGGTTCCGACCTGCTGACTGACCTAGCTGAAACATTTGCAAACCTCAGGAGGTATGATATCAAGCTTAATCCATCAAAATGCACATTCGGAGTTCCTGGCGGAAAGTTACTCGGTTTTCTCGTTTCCGAACGGGGAATCGATGCTAACCCAGAAAAAGTTGGCACTATACTCCGAATGAAACGCCCCGTGCGTGTGCACGATGTCCAGAAACTTACTGGATGCTTGGCCGCATTAAGTCGATTCATCTCTCGCCTCGGTGAAAAGGCATTGCCTCTTTACCGACTGATGAAGAAGTCAGACAAGTTCGAGTGGACTCCAGAAGCTGATGCAGCGTTTGCAGAGTTAAAAACCCTGCTTTCCACCCAGCCGGTGCTTGCTGCCCCAATCAGCAAAGAGCCTTTGCTGCTTTACATTGCAGCCACAGGACAAGTCGTCAGTACTGTACTTACGGTCGAGCGGGAAGAGGAAGGAAAAGCCTTCAAAGTTCAGCGCCCAGTATATTACATTTCCGAAGTCCTGACCCCGTCCAAGCAACGATACCCTCATTATCAGAAGCTTGTATATGGAATTTACATGACCACGAAGAAAGTTGCCCACTACTTCTCTGACCACATTATCACAGTCGTCACCGACGCCCCCTTATCAGAGATTCTGCACAACAGAGACGCAACTGGTCGAGTGGCAAAATGGGCGATTGAACTTCTTCCCCTTGATATCAGATTTGAGGCAAAGAAAGCTATCAAGTCCCAAGCAATAGCAGATTTCCTCGCCGAGTGGACTGAACAGCAGTTACCGACCCAAGTTCACTCGGAGCACTGGACTATGTTCTTCGATGGCTCCAAAATGCTGAATGGTTCCGGTGCCGGAGTGGTCTTGGTTTCCCCCCGAGGAGATAAGCTCAGATATGTACTCCAGATTCACTTTGATTCCTCCAACAATGAAGCAGAATACGAAGCACTCTTGTACGGGTTGCGTATGGCCATTTCACTCGGCGTCCGTCGCCTCATGGTCTATGGAGACTCGGACTTAGTGGTCAACCAAGTGATGAAGGAGTGGGACATCAGAAGCCCGGCCATGACTGGGTACTGCAATGCAGTCAGAAAGCTGGAGAAGAAATTCGAGGGATTAGAGCTCCATCACGTTCCCCGACTGAAAAATCAAGCAGCCGATGACTTGGCGAAGATAGGTTCCAAGAGGGAAGCCATTCCGAGTGGTGTGTTTTTGGAGCATGTTCACACGCCGTCGGTTCAAGAAGATCCTTTCACTGAGGAAGTCCCGCAGCCCAAAAGCGCCACAGATCCGACTGAAGTCGAGGTCCCAGCTGTGGTCGACCTGATCATGGAAGTTTTGGTCATCACTCCCGACTGGACATTGCCCTATATCGCCTATATTCTGAGAAAGAGCTCCCCGAGAATGAAGAAGAGGCTCGGGAGATCGTCCGCCGATCCAAAGCCTTCACCGTCATGAGGAAACAGTTATACAGAGAAAGTGCGACTGGAGTCAGCCAGAAATGCATAACACCAGAGGAAGGTCGAATGATTCTCAACGACATCCACTCGGGAACCTGTGGCCACCATGCGTCTTCTCGGACCATCGTGGCTAAAGCATACCGAGCTGGTTTTTATTGGCCCAGAGCAAATGAGATGGCGAAAGAGATAGTCGACAAGTGTGAAGGATGTCAATTTTACTCCAATATGTCACACAAACCCGCCTCGGCCTTGAAGACCATTCCACTCGTCTGGCCTTTTGCTGTGTGGGGACTGGATATGGTTGGACCTCTGAGGACAGGTAGAAATGGCTACACCCAAGTGTTGGTAGCAGTCGACAAGTTCACTAAGTGGATCGAGGCTAAACCCATCAAGAATTTGGACGCTGGCACTGCCGTCAGCTTCATCAGGGAGTTGGTTTTCAGATACGGGGTTCCCCACAGTATCATCACGGACAATGGGTCAAACTTTGACTCCGAAGAGTTCAGAGCCTTCTGCGCATCTCAGGGTACGCGAGTCGACTACGCTTCAGTTGCTCACCCTCAGTCGAATGGACAAGCAGAGCGAGCAAATGGCTTAATTCTCAAAGGACTGAAACCCCGACTGATGCGTGACCTCAAACACGCAGCTAGTGCATGGGTCGACGAACTTCCGTCGGTACTTTGGGGGTTGAGGACCACGCCAAACCGGTCGACTGGGAGGACTCCGTTCTTCTTGGTCTACTGAGCCGAAGCAGTCTTGCCGAGTGACCTGCTTCACAATGCACCCCGAGTCGAACTGTACACCGAAGCTGAAGCAGAGCAAGCCCGACAGGACGCGGTCGACCTTCTAGAAGAAGAAAGAGAGATGGCCTTGATCCGGTCGACCATTTACCAGCTGGACTTGCGTCGCTTCCATGCCAGAAATGTGAAGAGTCGAACTTTCCAGGAGGGAGATTTAGTTCTCCGAGTGGATCAGCAGAAACCACAGAAGCTTGCTCCTACTTGGGAAGGTCCCTTCATCGTCACCAAAGTTCTCCATAATGGGACATACCGCCTTTACAATGTCGAGCACCAGATTGACGAGCCCAGAGCATGGAACGCAGACTTACTCCGCCCTTTTTATACTTAAGTTTTTCACTCGGATGAGTTGTAATAAAAGTACTCCTGTAGTGTATTCATCAAGACAAAGAGTTTCATAATTTTCTTAGTGATTGTTATTGCTTTTGCTCTCATAAATCTGTCCCCCAGTGGGTGGCTTAGCTGCGAACCCGTTTCGCCTAAGCTTGTAAAAAATCCTACCGAGTGGTAAGCCAGCCTTCCACTCGGAGGCTTAGCTGCGAATCCGTTTCACCTAAGTTAAAACAAAACCCTACTGAGTGGTGATCCAGCCTCCCACTCGGAGGCTTAGCTGCAGTCCAAGTACTCGCCTAAGTAAACAAAATCCTACCGAGTGGTAAGCCAGCCTTCCACTCGGAGGCTTAGCTGCAGCCCAGTGCTCGCCTAAGTTTTTGTAAATCCTACCGAGTGGTAAGCCAGCCTTCCACTCGGGGGCTTAGCTGCAGCCTAGTGCTCGCCTAAGTTTCTAAAATCCTGCCGAGTGGAGAGCAAACCTCCCACTCGGGGGGCTTAGCTGCAGCCCAGTACTCGCCTAAGTAAACAAAATCCTACCGAGTGGTAAGCCAGCCTTCCACTCGGAGGCTTAGCTGCAGCCCAGTGCTCGCCTAAGTTTTTGTAAATCCTACCGAGTGGTAAGCCAGCCTTCCACTCGGGGGCTTAGCTGTAGCCCAGTGCTCGCCTAAGTTTCTAAAATCCTGCCGAGTGGAGAGGAAACCTCCCACTCGGGGGGCTTAGCTGCAGCCCAGTGCTCGCCTAAGTTTCTAAAATCCTGCCGAGTGGAGAGCAAACCTCCCACTCGGGGGCTTAGCTGCAGCCCAGTGCTCTCCTAAGTTTCTAAAATCCTGCCGAGTGGAGAGCAAACCTCCCACTCGGGGCTTAGCTGCAGCCCAGTGCTCGCCTAAGTTTCTAAAATCCTGCCGAGTGGAGAGAAAACCTCCCACTCGGGGGCTTAGCTGCAACCCAGTGCTCGCCTAAGTTTCTAAAATCCTGCCGAATGGAGAGCAAACCTCCCACTCGGGGGGCTTAGCTGCAGCCCAGTGCTCGCCTAAATTTCTAAAATCCTGCCGAGTGGAGAGCAAACCTCCCACTCGGGGGCTTAGGTGCAGCCCAGTGCTCGCCTAAGTTTCTAAAATCCTACCGAGTGGAGAGCAAACCTCCCACTCGGGGGGCTTAGCTGCAGCCCAGTGCTCGCCTAAGTTTCTAAAATCCTGCCGAGTGGAGAGCAAACCTCCCACTCGGGGGCTTAGCTGCAGCCCAGTGCTCGCCTAAGTTTCTAAAATCATGCCGAGTGGAGAGCAGACCTCCCACTCAGGGGCTTAGCTGCAGCCCAGTGCTCACCTAAGTTTCTAAAATCTTTCTGAGTGGAGAACAAGTTTCTCACTCGGAAGCTTGGTTGCAACCAAGCACTCGCCCAAACATGACGAGCACAAGTCGATTGCAACTTGTGCTTCACTCCTACCTGCAAAAGAGCATTTCAGATGCTAACATATATTCCAAACCAAAGAAGATAGTTGTCCAAAGAAGCAAACGTATTTCAACGGCAAATCAAGTTCGGATAACGTCCTACGGACCCAGAAGTGCTCAGGCATCAAGCCTGTTAAAGTTTGGCGGTTACAAAAATCACTCGGCATTCCGAGGCAAATTCAAATCATCAAGCATAATAGTTTTTTACCCCTCCTGCGGAGGGCTGGAAGGCGCAACGAACTCGTCCAGGTCGATCCCATCTGCAATCCGAGTGGCGGCCGCGATGAAGGTCTCCATGAAAGAACGGAAGTCATGCTTCCTAGTGTTGGCCACCTTGAGAGACACCAGCTTGTCCTCTCTCGCTTCTTTGTAGTGGACGCGGACCAAGGACAGAGCAACGTCAGCACCGCACCTGGCAGAAGACTTCTTCCACTCTTGCACTCGACTCGGAATCTCGTTCAGTCGAGTCATCAGCGACTCAAGGTCGTTCTGAAGCGTTTCTTCTGGCCAGAGCGATGTGTCGATGCGCGATACCGCGGCCTTCAGTCTTGCGAGGTAATCGACCACTGCAGCGATGCGAGACTCGAGGTGGAGCACGTTCATAGCAGTTTCATCCTTCACCAGAGAATTGATGGGATCCAAGCCAGTCTCCACTCGACTAGTCTCCTCTTCAAAGTTCTGGCAGAATTCTGTGGACATGATTCAAGAATAAGCTAACGCCCCTACAACAAGTCAATAACTACCAATCGGAGATAAGAGGTTACCTTCGAGCATGAGGAATAGCTTTTTGGCGAGTCCTCCCAGATAAAGCTCCAAGTCATTCTTTTTTCCTGCCAGTTCGCCAGCTTTATCGTCCAGGACCATATTGGCATTCTTCAGTCGAGTGACTTCTTGGTTGGCCACGTCAAGAGCAGCTTTCAGATTAGTATTTTCTTCTTCAAGTTTGTTGATAGAAGCCAACTTCTCTTCTGCAGGCCTAGTCTGGTCTGCGGCCACTTTCTGCGCCTCGGCAAGGTCAAGGTCCTTCTTCTTTAGAGCATCCCTCAGTTTTTCTGCGAAAATCACAATAAGATTAGAATCGGAGATAGGCAAGAAGCAAGGACAGTCGTCAAGATTCTCACCGAACATACCTTTTGCCTCCTCCTTCGCCTTCGTGAAGTTCTCTTGGACATGCTTTTGGTCAAGCTCAAGCTGGATATACTTGTTCTCCAATTCGGTATAACGAGAAACAAGATCACAAGATTTCTGCGAAAGTTCAGTCGACAAACATCAATGGCAGATCACTTCTGAGTGACTAAAGGAAAAATCGTATTATTTCTAAGACTACAGGTGAACCCAAACATTCAACTGTAGTCTCGGGGACTACACCCAGTGGGTGCACTCAGCGTGCCCCCACTAGTTCTATCAGCTAGACTCAGAGTCGATCAGTCGACCAGAAGTAGTTAACTGTAAAAAAAACTTTTTAGACCATAGTCGATTGCCAGCAATCGACCACGGTCTCGGGGACTACACCCAGTGGGTGCACTCAGCGTGCCCCCACCAGTTCTATTATTCCACTCGACCATGGTCGAGTGGAACAAGTGAAGTGAGAAATCTCAAGACACAAAGACTATAGTCGACTGCCAGCAGTCCACCGTAGAATCGACACACCCAGTGGGTGCATGACAAATATCAAGATTTCCAGTCGGTGTTTAACTAACCTGGACATTAGTCTGGAGAGCTGAGCTCGCGTCATAAGCTGCTTGGCTGGCAGTTCGGATCGCCTTCACCTGCTCCATCATAATCCCGGCCTGACGTATGGCTTCCTTGGCAGCGCTTGCTTGATCCTCCGGGACGTGGTAGGTGGAGAAGAGAGAAGGCGGGTCAGCACTCGACGATGAAGGGCGGGAAACCGTCAACGGCTCCGCAAAGGACACGGTAGCCCGAGCGATGTTGCTCCCTTCTGGAATCTGTGATCCAAGCGCTGACACAACCTGAGCAGCCTTGCCAGCAGTCGCCTTCCTGTTCCTCCTCTGCCTCAGGGGCGCTTCATCGTCATCATCAGGAAGATTGATGAAACGCTAGGTGGAGCTGCAGAAGAAGTTCAAAGTCAAAAAATAAAGATTCAATTGACCAAAAGCAAAACCGCGCAGATCATACCAGGCTGAGAAGTCGCAGCATCTTCCATTTCTTGATCCTCATGCCTGGCTGAAGTCTCAGAAGTAGCAGCACTGCGATTTGCAAATAATCAGTCGGTCAGCGATTGAATCGACCAAAAATGGAAAATGTGAGTTATGACCGTTACCCAGAGACAGTCGAGATCTCCATCCTCATCTTCGATAGGGCTTTCGCCGGTTTTGACAGGGCCGCTCGGGGTTGCTTCGACGCCTTTTCAGTCGGCGCGGGTGAAGTTGTCCGAGGACGTTTAGTCGACTGCCCAGCAGGCGCGACTCCCTTACCACGAGTAGCCGCAGGGTCGTGGGCGAGCTTGGACCTCCTTTCAGAACGAGGAGGCGCAACTTCCTCCTCCTCTTCCTCTTCGTCAGAACCTGCGTCTTCCTCACCCTCATCGGCGCCCGACTCCCACTCCTCTTGACTTTCGCCTCCGCTTCCTTCCTCCTCTTTGGCCTATGCCTGCGCCTCGTTGGGCATCGAGCACAACTCAGTGGTTTCCTGAAAGAAAGCAAGCAAGACAAAGGTCAATCGACTGATTTACGACGAAACAGAATGGACGAAACAGTCGGAGGAAAATAGTCGTACCTTGTCCACCTCATAAGATTGGTCGAGTGGAACGATCCTCCTAGCACCACGAGGGTTGTCCTTGTTCCCTGTGATGGCAGTCATCCACCTCTCCAATGTAGCCTCGTCGACCTCCTCTGGGTGGACCCGACTAGTGTCTTTAGTACCAGAATACAGCCACATCGGGTGGCCCCGGTACTGGAGTGGTTGGATGCGCCACCGAAGGAAAACCTCCAGAAGGTCCATGCCGGTCACGCCGTCACGAATCAAATGAACTACTCGATCCATCAATTCTCACCTGGGCCTTCTCCTCCGGGACTACTTTCAGAGAAGAGGGCTTGTTCACTCGACTCATAGAGAAGGGAGGGAGCCCGGTCGACTGCCCTGGCATCGACCGGTCTTGGCAGTAGAACCAGGTCGACTGCCACCCTCTGACCGACTCGGGAAGGGTCATAGCAGGGAAAGCGCTCTTTCTCCTCATCTGGACCCCGAGACCCCCACATATCTGGATCACCTGGGTTCTCTCGTCATTGGGGCTGGCCTTTTTCACCGTTTGGGAGCGACAAGTGAATATATGTTTGAAGAGGCCCCAGTGCGGCCGGCAACCCAAGAAATTCTCACACAAAGATACAAAGGTGGAGAGATAGGCGATGGAATTTGGAGTAAAATGGTGAAGCTGAGCTCCGAAGAAATTCAGAAATCCTCGGAAGAAAAGATGCGGCGGCAAAGAAAACCCTCGATCTACATGAGTCACCAAGAGGACGCACTCACCCTCCTGAGGTTGCGGTTGACACTCCGCCCTCGGAAGCCTCGCTGCTCCATGCTCGATGAGCCCCTCATCGGCTAGGTCATCGAGGTCCTTCTGGGTGATGGTCGAGCGGATCCAATCTCCTTGGACCCAACCCTGCGGCAGGCGAGACCGCGATGAAGATCCACCCCGACTGGGCGCTCTCCCCTTCGCTTGCGCCGTTGCCTTCTTCGCCCGCTCCAAAGCCGCCATCTTCTCCTTCACCATTGCCGCCGACGAAGCCCGAATGGAGCAGCGGCGCTGGGCAGTTGGCGAGCGTAGCAGATGAATCTGGAGACGAGGGAGGAGAGAATGAGGAAGCACTGTTCGGAAAACCTCCGCCTGGTTCCTTATATGGGGTCACTTCCGAGTGGCTGACGGGTAGGCCCAGGCAATCCTGTCAAATCCTGAAACAGTCGCGCACGCGATATGTGGCGAAAAAGGCGGCGCGGAGATCGAGGCGTCCCTGCCTTATCCCGTCCGAGTACCGCGGCGTTCTCCGCTTCGCACGCTTCCCAAAATTCGGATCCCACTAAATCCGCTGACCAACAGGGCAACTTGTCAGACGGAAGATCTCCTGTGATCCGTCGCTCGGGAATCTTCAAGTTCATAAAGTTCAATCGACAGATATAAAGAATGGATCAAGGCGACTGAAGAAAGTTGACACCCTCACTTAAAAGTCATTGATCCTGAGCAAAAACGCCTTTACAGTACCAGAAAATAGGTCGGAAAGATTGCCAACTCCGTCCTCACTCAAACCTCGATCCATTCGGGGGCTACTGATGAAGTCATGTACCTAGGGTAGGGTTACAGACATGTCCAAGGTACCCTCCCCAAGGAGATCTCTTAGAAGAAGCCGTCTTTCAGTCGACCAAGAGGGATTCCACTCGACAGACTAGAAGACACTCGACGAACCTGAAGACACTCGACCATGAAGACTAACTCGACCACCAGGAGTTCAAGATCTACTCTGTATCCAAACGGTCTATAATTAAGTAGTCTTAATGGTCATGATGAGACTTTATGTAGGGCGTTACCAGTAATGCCAGGCCTTAATGTACTTTAACCCTCTGCTACGTGGGCTGGCGGGGGTCCTGGCGTCCTCTATATAAGCCACCCCCCTCCACTGGTAGAAGGGCTCGCACCCCTGTACCTTTCACACACGCAATCCAGTCGACCGCCTCCGGGCTCTGAGACGTAGGGCTGTTACTTCCTCCGAGAAGGGCCTGAACTCGTAAAACACTCGTGTGTACAACTGCTCCATAGCTAGGATTAACTGCTCCTTGCCTCTCCATACCTACCCCCCATTCTACTGTCAGACTTAGAACCACGACAGTAAGTATCAAACACATAGATAGACGCAGTCTATAATAGGATTAACAGGCTATGGCATTATGTAATTAGTAGCAAATTAAATTAAGCCAAGCAACGTAATTGAACAATTTTGCAATAAGTGGATAACTAAAATTTCGAGAAGCGGGTAACTGAACTTACGCTAGCTCTTTGTACAGGCACACTGCAACTTCTTTTTCGCTTAGAAGGTTCTACGAAGGAGTCCATGTCATCAATTGCTTGGATACGCAGTCCCAATACTTCTTTCTTCCCACACTGCATTGCTAAGTCGAATGGTTAATCTGATAAGATGGTGCGTCCATGATATGTTATATGAGGACGGGTTGTCAGAATAGTTGTAGCCACACACATCACACTGGATTTTACTGTATATTTCATGCGATTACATTTGGCATATCGAGATCTAATCAATCTACAATAGGATGAAAATACTGGTATCCTTCACATTATTGGCGAACTCAGTTCATAGAAACAAGCAATTCAACCATTTTGTGGATAAATCAAAAGCGCCACTAGAATTTTTTCACTACCCCAATCATACACGCAAAAAGGGGCGACGCCACTGTAGGGGTTGGTATGGGCGGCCACCTCGGGTGGCTGGAAAGCGTGCACCTAGTTTGAGTCGTCCAGGTTGGCCGAGGCTAGTTTTGTTCGTCCCAACGAACGAGCAGGCAATGTAAGAAATGAAGAAAACGTTTCAATTTGGATAGGCTAATAACATAAGTGCAAGGCAGGACCTATAGCAGGCTCGCGACCCAAGAAAGCGCCTCCCATATCGATCGACAGCAGGAAAAATCCCAATTCATTTGCTGCAGCCTCCAGCTGGTTCACTCCTAACCTAGCTGCCTCTGTACAGACCGACACAACACTTTCTCGCGCCCTCGTTGGACGCCGGTCGCCGGGCTTCAAGCGAATGGAAGGACAAGAAGATGAAGATCCAACCCTGGGTGTAGCCTGCATGGGAGGCAGCGGTGGCAGCACGTGCATGGCATCGAGCTTGCGCAAACGGATAGTCGCAGCTTGCAAGAGCAGCATGCATAACAAGCAGGTACATCACATCGCTGATTACATCTAATTCAACTGTTCAATTTCTGGCCAATAGTTAAACCTGACGGTGTTGTAAGACTGCTTGTATGTAGGGAATGTATGAGAAAATGAAACCAATTTATGCTTATTTTATAACTCCCCCAATCAATACTGAACTGACTGAACCTGATGTATCTAATCAAGTTTCCAGTGCAAACATACAAGCTCATGTTGTTCTTGAGCCCGAAGTGTCTAATGAATATACTGCTAATGAAGGATTTGATACAAACATTTTACATGCTCCTGGTGATGAACATATAGTGTCCAATGAGGGATCTAATGCAAGCATTTTACAAGCTCCCATCGAAGGATTTAGTGTCTAACGATGATCTGCTATGTTGATAGAGACATAGAGATTTGTAGGCATTGATGACAAGAAAATTATAGTACATTTTCATGGCTTGAGGAAACGTCGAGGCCATCTACCAGAAAATCCTCGTATCATGACAACGTAGCATAAATACTTTTCTAATCTATTGTTTGAAACTATTGGCATACTTGTGTGGGATAGATATATTGATATGCAGTTTGCGTACTGGATATAGGTGCAACTACACTTTGATATTTTCAGCCAGACAACGAATAATTCAAGCAGGTACAGACCATGTTAGTAGTCCTTGTACACCATGTTGCATTTTGTATTTTTTGGTGCTTACATCATTTAGTGTTTTATAATCTGGAACTACTTTGGATCATAAGCTGGTTTTCAAAGTGCATGTAGATTCACATTTGTCTAGTTATGTTGATTTCCGGAGTGCAAGTGCCTTTGTATTTTTTAAGTTAATTTTTCGCCCCTGGTAACTTGAATTCGTGGATCCGCCACTGCACACAAATCATACATGCAGGCCAGTACGAATTAAATGAAATGCAGGGACTTACGCTAGCTTGTTGTACAGGCTCACTACAGCTCTACTTGCGCTTGGGATGTTCCATGTACAAGTCCATGTTACCACTTGCTTGGATGTGCAGGCCTTGTTCTCCTTGCATGCCCTCTGCATTTTTGACACGATGAATGGTTGATCAAATAAGAGGAATCGACCTTGCTCTTGTACCAGTGTGTAGGATGTGTACCAGATCCTGTAGCGCCATCATGCTTCGCAAAAACATGGTTTTGCTTGTTTCAGATGATATCTCCAGAAGAAATAAGAGTTAAAGTCAGAGTTGCATAGGCGTGTAAGCTAAGAGAACAGTTAAAGGATATCCAGACATCATCGAAACAGTGCACAAGGGAGTGATATGTGCATACCAAGTTCGGGCCGGCGTTTGGGCATGCTCGCCTAGCTAGAGTGCAGGTCACATCAGAGCCATTGAGAGTGATGCGCTAGCGTTGGCTGGCCGCTCACGGATGCAGATATTGAGTGGGAGTGGAGCGCTACGATGTGGTGGATGAGACCGTTGGTGAAGCCCCAATGGCCTTGGGGGGCGGAGATGCGACGTGATGTGCTCGGTGAAGTAGCCCCGGTGAGGTGGGAGATGGCGTCGGTGAAGCGCACCTGATGCGGTGGAAGTCGGTGTCCGTGAGGCACATCGATGGCGGCGGCGGACGTTGTCGGTTGACCACCCAGTGCGGTGGACGAGGGCGTAGATGAGGTAGCTCCGGTGCGGTGGTGAACCACGGTCGTCGTCTTCATCATCGTCGTCCGATACAGAGGTGGGGAAAGAGACGAGACGAGGGGCGATTTGAACTTTGCTTACGTTGTCGGTGAATTAGGGATTTGAGCACTCTGGGCGCGGAAGGGGACAGTGGAGAAGGGAGATTTTGCTGGGCTGGAATTGTGGCCGCCAGATATTTCAGTCCGAAACATGGAAGCGCGAACTTATTTTGTCGTCGTTCTTTTTCTTGGGGGGAAGGGAGGGGGTGGGTGGCTGGGTGCTAGCATCCATACGACACACGCGACCACCACGACACGGCACTGGTCTGCCTGGTGCGCCTACATTTGAGAATGCAAACAAATCTTCTTCCATTTGCAAACGAATCTGTATGTATTACCATGCCCGTGTTTTCCTTGCAAGTAATTAGTCATTCGAAGCGAGATACTATAAATTAATTAATGAGGACTTATTTGAATTAGAGTGTGTGTCACATAGCGATCTCCAATTCTAATGTGGATTTCACATTTCACGGTATCCATGCTACTTTTTAATACAAATTCATATGTATATGATGAACATCATGGTAGTGATAAAACTTTGGATGGATTCAAACATATGACCTACAAAATAGCACAACAATCGAGTCAATGTCAACTTTTCGAAACCTAGTATGGCACGAATTCGAAATAATTACGGAAGCCATATGCATGGTCCTCAATTCAAATCTTACAATGTACACTAAATTGAAACATCAATATTAAGGGCGTGTTCGAGAGCCCTCTGTGCCCAGAAAATCTTCAACTCCAACGCCACAAATCCTGCGCCAGCTTCTCACGATCGATCCTGGAGTGAGCGGTCCATTCGGCGTCACGGCTTCTCGCTCGCGCGAGGGAGCGAGCCTAAAGCCCATGGAATGGCCTCTTTGTGGCCCATCAGTAGCAGGTTGGCAATGCAAAAGGTTGGAAAAAGATGGGCTAGGCCATAAGCCTGGTCTGGGAGGGACTACTCGCAGCGAGAGAGACAACCTGAGAGCGAATCAGTACGTGATGCTCGGTCGAGCGAGTCACTTGGCGGTGGCAGCACAAAGTAATTTTCTTCAACTCCCGCTTCCTAGTTTCTGAGCTCAGTTTTTCCAACTCTGCCGATCCTGCAATTTTGTGCCACGCCAAGTCGCCTGCTTCTGTATGGAATAGCCAGGAGTTGACGGATTCGGGTGCGCTCCAGTCCTGGAGTTGAGGATTTGGGAAGCTCGTGAGCTGCCGAACACGCCCTAAGTCTCTTACTATCTACATTCAAATTTTGTTTTAGCCCCCTCCCCCCGGCACACACGCTACATACTTCCTGTATCGATCAATCTTCCTCTCCTAACCACCTTAGGAAGTTATCGATTTCCGACACACGCTCATTTTCTCTCTCCATGTTTTGATCTCTAACTCTCTCAACTACACAACCCCCTTTTCCCACTCTATTACAAATGTATCTACCTCACACACCCACCATTGCATTCCATGTCGATCTCTCTCTCTCTCTCTCTCTCTCTCTCCCTCCCTCCCTCCCACCCTCTGTCGCTAGATACATGCATTGCCTATGTAGACGCTCCTCTTGTGCACACGCATGCACATTGTCTATCTAGGTCACTCTATCGAGACTATCTCACTCTCTCTTCCGCACAGCGAGCCACACTCGCTCAATCTGGCTCTCTTAATCTAAGTCTCGATTAACCTCGCTTTGTTTCACACACAAATGATATATCTCCATGTTAGGGCCTCGATCGACACACTCTATACTCTCTCATGCATATTGTCTATCTAGGTCAGTCCATCCAAGCCACTTCCACTCTTTTGACCTCATGGCGGGCAACGCTCGCTCAATCTCTCTCTCTCTCTCTCTCTCTCTCTCTCTGTATATCTCGACTGACCTCGCTCTTTCTCGGACATAAACGATATATCTCCATGTTTGAGCCCAATTCGACATATTCATATTGTATACACTCTCACGCATATTGTCTATCTAGGTCACTCTCTCCAACTCGTCTCACTCTTTAGATCGCATGAAGACCCACACTCGCTCAATCTCTCTCCCTTTATATATGTAATCGATTGACCTTGCTTCCTCCCACGCACAAAATATATCTACATATTTGTGACTGGATCATCTCTCAAGCTCTATCTTACAGCCGTCACCTTCCCAAAAGCTCAATCGGACAATATCTCTCCAGAGCATATATATCTTTTCAATGAATGCCGGACCACACTCACTTTGTCTCTCTATCTATCTGTGTCTCGATTGACCTTGCTTTCTCACGCCATATCTTCCACACATTGAAGCTACCTCTCCATCCCTCACAGAGCCAGAGCTATTTACATTGCGAGGGGGCTCCAACCTTGGATTAATTTGTGAAGACATTTATTCCGGTGGGCTTAGATTATATTTTCATAGCATTCGGCCCACAACTACTCCAAACACTGTTGCAACCCCCGCACCTCCCCCAATTGATTTCCCTCTGGCTCGGTCATCGCTCTCTCGCACGTCCTTTCTCACCTTCAACGTCACACCGTGGTATTTTTGCAAAAAACTCTGTTGTTCTCTTTAATTATTACAAATAAGCTACAAAACTACACACCGATAGTCTACGTGTAATGGAAATTTTTTTGACCCACAAATTAAAGTGCTACAAACTACACACCGAGGGGCCCACCTGTCATGGAACAAATTTGGACCCATATATAAATTAAAATTAAAAAGGACGAGGATCGAACATGCGACCAGGGCCTTCAAGCAGCATGTCAATAGGAAATATAGTACATCAACGTTTGTTGTACCCCCTTTGTTGATATAATGTTTTTATATTACCACAACCTATTTAATGGATAACATGTTTTAATATTGTTTTTAGTACATTAGTGGGAATGGCTCGTTAGCACGTACTATTCGCCTTCACTTACTGGTGGGTTCCATGTTTGCTCTCTCTCTCTCTCTCTCTCCTCCCCTTCCATGTTTAGACGCACTGACAAACATGAAGAACTCGCGGGCAATGCTGCCATTGACCATATCTGGACGTGTTCACAAGTTACGGCACCAGTTTCACGTACTAGTAGTACTAGTCAATGTGTACGTGGAATGCACGTTAATTTGGAAGTATATTAAGTGCATGCAGATATTAAGTAGGATATTATTTACGTGTTATTATGTGATTAGCACTATTTTTGGCATGAAATTAACTACACGCTAAACGCGTTGAGCGCTCGACATTGAAGCAGTCTAGGTCATTGGATTGACATGATTTGATGGCCGAGATTAATTGGATATTCCTCTTTGGTATAGATGGTATCGATATAGATTATACATGTAACAAGTTTAGGAACAAAAGAGACCGTGACGGACAAGTTATCTAGTACTGTACTATTTTCTTAGGAACAAAAGATGTATCGCATAGTGCTCGAACATGGGGACTGGTCGCGCCCTACAAGTATTTGGAATTGACTTCCCTAAGAAAATATTTGGAATTGACATGGTTTTTAATATGATATGTTTGTGATGAGAAGGAATACATGTGGCTTGATGACGTTTCATATTTAACTTGATACAACTCTAGAAGAACATTCAATCGATCAAACCATAGATTTCATTCAGTCTAACTCTGACTTTACATTCATACGACGATCGATCTCAAATAAACGGAAATGATAAACGTTCGGATTTTAAGCATGGCAATCCGATTGTTTTTCATGGCAATTAGATTGCGCGGCGACTGAAAGGATCGAGATGGACCTAGAGGGGGGGGGTGAATAGGTACAATTACAAATTTTAATTATTACTTGGCAATTTTTAGGCAATAATGTGGAATATGAAGATGAGCCTAACAATTGCACGTGAGAACAAAGTACTAAGAAAATAACACAAACACGTAAGTAGGCAAGCACAATATAATGTACGTAAGTGTAAAGAGACAAGTAACCACAAGTAGAGAGTTAAGGTTAGAAATAACCGCAACTCCGGGGGACGAGGATGTAAGCCGATGTTCACTTCCTTGGAGGGAAGCTAGTCACCGTTAGAGGGGTGGATGTTACCACGAAGGCACACCAACGCCACGAAGGCTCACCCTATTCTCCCTTTGAGACAACACCATGGAGGCGTTTCTCAACCACTAGTGGTAGACCTTGGGGTAGTCTCCAAACCCTCACAAACTTTTCCGAGGGTAATCACAAAGTTCGATTCCTCTCCGAATGACTCCTACCGCCTAGGAGTCTCCAACCTCCAAGAGTAACAAGAACGATGGGGAAATGCTCAAAACTTGCTCAAGTCACGAATTCCTTTGGTGCAAAGAAGGGGAAGAAGTGGATCTATCACTTGATTGGAGAACTTCTCTCAAATGCTCCTAGAACACTTGGGAATCTAGGATTTAGTGTGGATGAATGAGAGAGAGAGAGTGAGGAGTGTTCTTGTGAGGCTCAAAGTGAATGGTCAACCCTATCCCATGGAAGGGAAGGGTATATATATAGGTGGTGGGAAGAAGTGACCGTTTGGGGTACAGGATGGCCGGATGTCCGGAGAACGTCGGACGTCCGGAGGCCCAAATGGGTCCGGACGTCCGACAGCCATCGGACGACCGGCCGCTGTGAAAAGTGTGACCCACAATCCAGTGTACAGGATACGGACGTCCGAGCAGGCCAGACATCCATAAGAATGCTTCTGTTGTGAAAGTGTCGGACGTCCGGAGGGTTCCGGACATCCGTAGAAATGTTTCTGTTGTGGAACTGTCGGACGTCCGGAGGGTTCCGGACATCCGTGTAAATGCTTCTGTTGTGGAAGTGTCGGACGTACGGAAGTGTCCGGACGTCCGGGCAATCAGGAAGGACCGGACATCCGTAGAACACCGGACGTCCGAAGGCAAGGTATAGAGATAGTAACTTTTGAGCAAGTTTTTCACTAGATCCATGGATCCCCTCTTAATAGTGCGGGATCCCTATACTCAAGAACAAACCATAAATGAAGTCAACATCTTGTATCTCCATTCTTGAGTTATATGCTTTTGTCCCTAGTCATGATCCATGCACACGGTCTTTGGAACATAATCCTGAGATATACTTGATAAACATGATCAGTCCCGAGCATATGTGTTGTCATCAACATCAAAATATGATTAAGGGCATGATTGCACTTTCAATCTCCCCCTTTTTGGTAGTTGATGACAACTCATATGCATAGTCATAATAGTAATCGGAAGTATTTATTGTGGAGCTCAATAACCATAATAAGAATGAGTAGCGAGCGAGCTCCCCCTCAAAGTGATACCACAGATACTACTAAAACAAAAATGATGAGGGCTCCCCCTCAAACTGATGCCTCCAGTATAACATATGATAATCAAGAGTTACACTTCATATATATTCACCAAATCTCAGATTCAACAAACTCATAACATAGTTCAACAAACTCATAACATAGTTCAACAAACTCATAACATAGTTCAACAAACTACTCATAACATAGGTTCGATTACATAATGAGCTAGAGTAACATGCATATGGAGCCTACTCCCCCTTTGGCATCAAGTATCCAAAGAAAAGAACTAGGGGGGAATGACATAACAACATTAGAGATCATCCTCATCATCATCATCATGAACACCACTGCCACCAGCCTCGTCGAAGAAATCAACCCACTCAGGACCGGAGGGAAAACCAAAATCAGAAGGGGGGTCTGCAGGAAGACGCTCATCGCCACTCACATCATATACGCCTGAGTCTCTCAGACGAGCCTTCAGAGCGTTCTTGGAAGTGACCATGCGAGTGACGACATCGTGGTGTTGGGAGCAATGGTAGGTGAACATCTTCATCATGGCTGAATGAGCCTTCCCAAGAAAACGAGCAATGCGCCCAAAGGGGGCATCACTGGAAGGAGGATGAGTAGCGTGAGAAGGAAAACTAGCGGCGGTGCGACTAGCAGTAGTGGGAGGAGGAGGAACATGGTCAGCCGCCATGTGAGCTGGAATGACCCATCTCTCATGTATATGAGTGCGTGCAATGGGAAAGGGAGCTACACTCTCGATAAATGCCTGAATAAAAGGTGCATGAGGAAAAGCCCGCTTGTGCTGGAAGCTAGCAAGGCGGATCTCATGCCATAGAAAGTGTGGAACATTTATCTTCCCTTTAGGAGATGTGAAGAGGCGATGCATGAGATCAATGCAGTAGCTGCTGCAGGAGCCCTTGTCACCCATCTTGGGATAAATGGTGCGGATGACACACTGATAAATGATGTTGAATGGAAAACGCCAAATGGAGACTTGATTTAGACCCTTGTGTTTTTCAGTGCTAGACAAAGATGATATGGGTCTAAGGAGATCCGCACAGACCGCAATGCCTTTGGGCTTATGGTTGGGGTCATCCTTGTGGATTTTGAACCCAGTGTCGGGAAATCCAAGTGCAGTGACAAACTGAGCATAAGATGCTGTGAGTGCAGTGTCGGAGGTCATCCATGTGACAGTGTTATTAGGAGCAAAGTAACATGTGGCATAAAATTGATGGATGGCAGCGTGGTTAAAATCGTGTTGAAAAGCGAATGGAGCAGCTAGATTTGACGACTCAATGAGCTCAATGGCTCCCGGATATTTCTCCGGATGAGTGCGAATGTGCTCAAGATCAATGCAAACATGAAGTGACAAGCCTTTAGGGATGACAATCGTGGTGAAGATGTCGGCTTGGACATTTGTGCGAAAGCGACTATCTTGAGAATCCCTAACAACAGTAAATTGATCTACATCACGATGCAATTTAAGATATGAAGCTTTGGGGACCTCATTGAAACGCTTAACATGACAGCCTAGTGACAGTGGAGGCTCAATTGAGATGTGACGGGCATCACCGTGGGGTTGCACCGGAGGAGGAGGAGGTTGAAAGGTTGGACGACGAGTGCCTGGCTTGGGGGCAGCGACGCGGACGCCAACCATCGGGGACGAATCCACCTCTTCAAGCTCATCCTCAAAATCCGACCCCTCCGAAGAGGAATCACTGGACGAGCTGGGAGGACGAGCGGCACGTTTCCGAGGGTGATCTTCCTCCTGGGAGTCGTCGGAGCCACCACGACAAGACGGACGAGCCGGCCCTCCGGTGACCTGCTTGCGAGCGGAGTGCTTGGACCGAGGCATCCTGACCTAGGGGAGAAGGAAGGCACATGTCAACACCCCTTCATAGATCAGGGTGAACATGAGGGGGGGAGGTTGTGCCCTACCTTGAGAGGAAGAACACGGAGGAGCCGAGCGGCATGCTGGAGCAGGGGGTCGACGGGCTGGCCGGGGAGAGAAGCTCCGGGCTGAACGGGCTGGACGGTCCGAACGGCGAGCCGCAGATCCGCGGCGGAGAGAAACCCCGGCGAGGGGCACGGCGACGGGCGGCTGCGGGGAGTGGTCGCTCGGCAGGAACGGCGGCGGCGGTGGGGAAAGTAGTGGATAGGATGTGGTTAGTTTAGAAACCCTACGGCGCAGTTTATATAGTGGCCAGTAAAAACGTCCGGACGTCCGGAGCCTACGGACGACCGGAGTCGAATATGGGTCCGGACGTCCGGGAGAGTACGGACGACCGGAGTCGGGACCAACAGAAGGTAGAGGATGACAGAGATGATTCTACGGACGACCGACGGCTTCGGACGACCGGACAGATTGTAACAGAAAGTTTTTGACGGACGTCCGGAGTCTTACGGACGTCCGGATTTTCGGTGCTACGGCCAACTTAAGGGAACCCGAGTGGATTTTACGGACGTCCGGAGAGGCTGGACGACCGGTCGAAGGTAATCAGAGAAGAATATACGGACGTCCGGATGCTTACGGACGTCCGGAAGTGAAATACCACACGGACGTCCGGAACCTATGGACGTCCAACGCCAGAAGTTTTGACAGGAGGCAAGAATGCAAGTGCTGATCATGATGAGGAGAAAGGCAATTTTTTTTCACAGTAAAACATATTTATGTAGTAACTCATACCCTACCTTACTCAATCATAGCCATATACTACAAGTGGTGGCTAATGCCACAATGTGTGAGTAGACATGACATGACACGGAAAGACTTGAACTTTGAGTGCATAGTCACTACTCCATCATGTTAAAGCACCATAGGTCTAGACCCATGGATACTTTGAGAGTGTTGGTTCTTTTTATGCATTGAGTAGGGCGAGAACATTCATGAATTGAATGTCTCCCCCTAAGTATATGCCTACATCATGACAAGACATTAGATTCATGCATGAATGGGTACTAGATTTCACATAATGTTGTCAAGCTCCAAGATACCAAGTTCACGCCTAAGTCGACAGAACCTTGCTTCATCTAGAGGTTTGGTGAAGATATCTGCTAGTTGAAATCTGTACCAATGTGATCAATGTGAATATCACCCTTTTCAACATGATCTCTCAAGAAATGATACCTAATATCAATGTGTTTGGTGCGGAGATGATCTTTGGGGTTCTCAGCAATATTGATGGCACTTTCATTATCACACAGAAGAGGCACATTTCTATAGGTGATACCGTAATCCTTCAAAGTTTGCCTCATCCATAACAACTGAGTTGCACAACTAGCGGCAGCAATGTATTCAGCTTCTGCGGTAGAGAGAGCAATACAATTTTGTTTCTTCGAGGACCAACTCACCAAGGATCGTCCAAGAAACTGACATGCACCGGATGTGGACTTACGATCCACTTTGTCTCCAGCCCAATCCGCATCCGTGTACCCAATGAGATCAAACTTAGCATCCTTGGGGTACCAGAGGCCCAACTTTGGGGTGTGAACAAGGTATCTAAGAATATGCTTAACCGCCTTATGATGACTTTCCATAGGGAAAGCTTGAAATCTAGCACACATGCATACACTGAACATGATGTCTGGTCTAGATGCACAAAGATAAAGCAATGAACCAATCATAGAGCGGTAAGTAGATGGGTCGAAAGGAGTACCATTTGTGTCTTCAGTGAGAGTAATTTTGGTTGGCATGGGTGTCTTGCATGGACTAGCGTCAGACATACCAAACTTTTCTAGAATATCCTTGAGGTACTTTGCTTGAGATAAGAAAATTCCTTCTTGAAATTGTTGAATTTGAAATCCGAGAAAGAACTTCAAATCCGTATTGAGTGACATTTCAAAATTCTTGGTCATTGAATCCGCAAACTTCTTGCACAAATGAATGTTAGGAGAACCAAAAATGATGTCATCTACATAGATTTGGCATAGAATCAAATCACCCTTGTCCCTCTTAGTAAAAAGAGTGGGATCGATCACCCCTCTCACAAAACCATCATCGAGTAAAAACTTCTTCAAATGATCATACCAAGCACGAGGTGCTTGTTTGAGGCCATACAAAGCCTTATGAAGTTTATACACATACTCTTTGTGAAAGGGATCAATGAACCCGGGTGGTTGTGACACATATACTTCTTCTTGTAGAGGACCGTTAAGGAAAGCACTCTTCACATCCATTTGATGTAATGTAAAACCATTGAAAGCGGCATAAGCAAGTAAAATGTGAATGGATTCAAGACGGGCAACGGGGGCAAAGGTCTCACCAAAGTCCAAACCTTCAACTTGTGAGTACCCTTGTGCCACTAACCTTGCCTTGTTGCGGATGATTATACCATTTTCATCTTGCTTGTTCTTGAAAATCCATTTTGTTCCAATGACGTTGTGCTCGGTGGATGGCCTCTTGACTAGTGACCACACTTGGTTGCATTCAAAACTGTTCAACTCTTCTTGCATAGCAACAAGCCAATCATTGTCCATCAATGCCTCTTGTACCTTGAGTGGCTCAATAGAGCACAAAAGTTTGTCAAATGTTTACGAGTGACTCTACCTTCCGAGATGCCGGTGAGGATTTTGTCAACATCAACACGACCGGCCACTCGAGGCATGATGGAGGTGAGGGTTTCACGAGGTTCAACTTCATGTCCATCATCCACATCTTCAACATATGGATCATTCACGTGTGGAGGAAGATCTTCCTGTTCATGTTGCATTTGTTGAGGTTCGTCATCCATGATTGGACTTTCTTGTTCTTGCTCTTGATGATGATCTTGTTCTTGATGATTATCATTAAGAGAGACTTGATCAACTTCATCAACTTGGGCTAAGGGTATAGGTTGAACACTAGGAACTTGTGTTGGTATGGATGTTGAAGTAGTTTGATGATGCGTGAGACCTCCGTCTTCTTCTTCATCATCATGAGGTTCTTGTTCCATAGGAAGAAGTGCACCAACACCCATGTTCAAAATGTCTTGAGAAGAATCTTCTTCACCTACATCACTTAGATCAACTTGCTCCCCATGGGAGCCATTAAATTCATCAAACACCACGTCACAAGTTTCTACAACACATCCATTGGATTTGTTGTAGACTCTATAGGCGTGAGAGTTTGATCCATAACCAACAAATATACCCTCAATTGTTTTGGATTGAAATTTTCCTAACCGTTCTCTTTTGTTGAGAATGAAACATTTGCACCCAAATACACGAAAGTACTTGACATTTGGCTTGTTTCCAGTTAGAAGCTCATATGGAGTCTTTTCCAATATAGTGCGGAGGAAGAGTCGGTTTGATGCATGGCATGCGGTATTGACAGCTTCAGCCCAAAAACTATGTGGTGACTTGTATTCATCCAACATGGACCTTGCCAACTCTACAAGTGTACGGTTCTTCCGTTCGGCTACACCATTTTGCTGAGGAGTGTATGGAGCTGAATATTGATGCTCAATCCCTTCATCACTAAGAAATTCTTCCAAAGTATAGTTCTTGAACTCAGAGCCATTGTCACTCCTTATTGCTCGGATTTCTTTGTCAAACTTGCGTTGGGCTTGCTTGGCAAAATCAATGAAGGTGATCTTCGTTTCGTCCTTGGACTTGAGGAAGAACACCCATGTATATCTTGAGTAATCATCAACAATGACAAGCCCATACTTTTTCCCACCAAGACTATCCCATGAAGGAGGCCCAAAAAGATCCACATGAAGGAGCTCCAGGGGCCTTGAAGTAGATACTATGTTCTTGGGTGGGTGCTTTGATTGATGTTGCTTCCCGGCTATGCATGCACTACACACACGATCTTTCTCAAAAGAGACATTGGTTAGTCCAAGGATGTGATTCCCCTTTAAGAGATCTTGAAGATTTCTCATGCCGACATGGGCTAGCCGGCGATGCCATAGCCACCCCTTGTCAGCCTTGGCCATTAGACAAGTTGCATGGAATGTGCTCTCTTTCGAGAAATCAACCGTGTAAAGGTTGCCATCCAACTCTCCAACAAAGGCCACTTCGAGAGTATCTCTCTTAAAGACTTTCACATCCGTTAGTCCAAAGAGTGTATCATAACCAACAGAAGCCAATTGGCGAACAGAAAGCAAGTGGTATTTAAGGGATTGGACAAGCATAACATTTGCAAGAGACATGTCGTTGGTGATAGCCACCTTGCCCAACCCGAGTACCTGTCCTTTTGAACCTCCACCAAACATAATGCTCATGAATGGTTGAATAGCTTCCATGAAATCGTAGAGCAATTTGCTATCTCCGGTCATATGATTTGTACATCCACTATCAATCACCCATTTCACTCCACCGGAGAAGCTTACCTACACACAATTAGGACTTGGTTAGAGGCACCCATTTTGCAATGGGACCTCTCAAGTTAGTTACAAGGGTCTTAGGGACCCAAATAGCATAGAACCGGAATGCATTTCGAGGACCAACAAATTTTGCAAAGACTTCTCCATCCTTAGTCTTACGAAGTACATAGGAAGGAGGCATGAACTCTTTAGGCTTGTTGAGAGTGGGCATGCCCCTTGTGGCCTTCCCACTCACAACCTTACCTTTCTCCTTGTGCCCTTCTCTTACAAAAGTTTCGTTTAGAGGAGTTGTGCACTTTTGGGAGGACGTCTTCTTCTTGCTTGTGCTAGGGTCAAACCCAAGTCCCTCTTTGGCAAACACCTCATTGTGTTGGCTCAAAATCTCATCAAGATTCTTTTGCCCTTGAGCACATGTCATGAGACCTTTCTCAATTTGAGCCTTGAGAAAACGATTTTCCTCAAGAATAGATGCTAGATCACTACTAGAGTTAGTAGCACAAGCATCAACATTTATAATAGGGGAAGAGTAAGCCTTGGCTAAAGTTTCAAGATAAGTAAGTTTGAGCGTCTCAAAACTCTTTCTAAGAACGGTGAGCTCTCCTTCCTTAGTCTTGAGAGACACGGATAGAAGCTCACAATCCTTAGATAGAGAAGCATGAGACTTCACAAGCTTGCTTTTATCATTCATTAACTCTTCACAAGAGTCAATAGCCTTTTTCAAGGAGGCAAGATCATTAGTGTGAACATCAATGTTTGCACCAATTTTTAAGCATAGTTCATCATTTCGTGCTTCCTCATATTGGACTTTCCGCTCAAGGATTTCACACTTTTCCTTTTCCTCGGTGACGAGGGTTTCGAGTTCCTTAATGGTGATGGTGTGCTTACTCACCATCTCCATAAGCATACGAAACATAGTGAGTTTCTTTCCTTTGAGGGAGCACATGAACTTATTAAGTTTAGCAATCATAGGATCATCTAGATCATCATCCTCATAGCTATCCTCCGCATCAAGGTACTCATCACTAGGAGTAGAAGGTGTGAAAAGAGGAGGATTTGATCGTGGAGTTACCTTGACCTTGTCAGAAGAGCTTTGGTCCTCTCCTTCTTCAACCATGGCCTTTGCCATTAGGCACTTGTGAGCGTTGCCCTTGTAATCTTTCATGTAGTTGTAGGTGACCACGTCACCACTCTTGTTTACTAACCTCGACGTGTTTTGAGAGTCTTGAGCAACTCCGGCAACACCACTAACATCATCCGGATCAGATTCTTCTTGAGCAACCATTGCCATTCCATCTCTCTTCTTGAGCTTGGAGTTCAAAGGATTTGGCAACTTCTTCTTGGGAAAGGTCTTGGGAAACCTTGGTTTATCTTCTCTCTTCTCATAAGGGCACTCGTTGGAGAAGTGACTGGTTTCTTCGCAGTTGTAGCATTTTCTCACTTTCTTCTTTTGAAATCTTCCCTTGAATTTTCCGGCGCTAAACTTCTTGACAAAAAGAGCCATGTCTTCATACAAAGGGCCCTCATTGGAGTCAATCTCATTACCATCTTCATCATCATCTTCTTCTTCTTCTTCACTTTGCTCATCTTCACATACTTGCTTGGCCTTCAATGCAAGATTGATTTTTGATGATGGGGAACCATGCATGGCAAGATGTTTTGTGGCATTGGCCTTTGACTCTTCAAATAGTTGGAAGGTGGATATGATGTCATCTGTAGTCATTTCCTTGAAGGTATGGTGTTGTCTTATGTCCCACACCATTTGATGATGATATGGAGCAAGAGCATGAAGCAACTTATCCACAAGAAACCTCTGAGTCATATTGAATCCATCTTGTGTCTTGTCACACTCACATGACTCAATATCCGCAGTGAGAGTCATGAGACGCTCAAGGAGTTGATTGGGGGTTTCACCTTTTTCCATACAAAATTTTGCAATTGCCCCTTGGCAATTTCATATTGAGCACTCCGGAGGGTAGAAGTGCCAGTCCTGGATCGTATAATACTTTCCCATAGTTCCTTGGCACTTTTGATGTGTATGAATGGTCTCCTTTGCTTTTCATCCATACCTCTCCTTATACACATGATTGCCGTGTCATTGAGGTTCTTGTCATATATTTCTCTTGGTGTGGGGTTCTTTGGATCAACCACATGATAGCCATACTCTATAATCTCCAGCATCTCATTGTTTCCATGTCGAAGATGATCCTGCATAGCAACTTTCCACAAGGCAAAATCGGCAGTAGCAGTAAGTAAAGGAGGTTTGCCTTGAGGATTATATCTTGGTTTCTCAACCTGAGGTCTTGCATAAAGCCAAGGAACACTGGCGTGTTCATTGCTAGGAGGTTGTTGACCAAGTGATGATGTAGGCACGGTTGGCCTCGGACCCACACCACTTGAGTGTGGTGCAAGCACCGCGGACAACGTGGCTAATCTTAGTTGGACCAAGGCCTCAAGAGAAGCATCATGCTCCTCTTTTTGCTTAGCAAGGGCCCGTTCTAGATCCTGAGACGTAAAGGACTTGACTTCAGAAGAAGCCTCGCCTTTATCCTTAGGATCTACAACCAGGGGAGTCCCATCTGGGTTCATCTCGCTCTAGGGCGGTTAAGCCACAAGAATAGAGCACGAGGCTCTGATACCAATTGAAAGGATCGAGATGGACCTAGAGGGGGGGGTGAATAGGTACAATTACAAATTTTAATTATTACTTGGCAATTTTTAGGCAATAATGCGGAATATGAAGATAAGCCTAACAATTGCATGTGAGCACAAAGTACTAAGCAAATAACACAGACACGTAAGTAGGCAAGCACAATATAATGTACGTAAGTGTAAAGAGACAAGTAACCACAAGTAGAGAGTTAAGGTTAGGAATAACCGCAACTCCGGGAGACAAGGATGTAAGCCGATGTTCACTTCCTTGGAGGGAAGCTAGTCACCGTTAGAGGGGTGGATGTTACCACGAAGGCACACCAACGCCACGAAGGCTCACCCTATTCTCCCTTTTATACAACACCATGGAGGTGTTTCTCAACCACTAGTGGTAGACCTTGGGGTGGTCTCCAAACCCTCACAAACTTTTCCGAGGGTAATCACAAAGTTTGATTCCTCTCCGAATGACCCCTACCGCCTAGGAGTCTCCAACCTCCAAGAGTAACAAGAACGATTGGGAAATGCTCAAAACTTGCTCAAGTCACGAATTCCTTTGGTGCAAAGAAGGGGAAGAAGTGGATCTATCACTTGATTGGAGAACTTCTCTCAAATGCTCCTAGAACAGTTGGGAATCTAGGATTTAGTGTGGATGAATGAGAGAGAGAGTGAGGAGTGTTCTTGTGAGGCTCAAAGTGAATGGTCAACCCTATCCCATGGAAGGGAAGGGTATATATATATAGGTGGTGGGAAGAAGTGACCGTTTGGGGTACAGGATGGCCGGATGTCCGGAGAACGTCGGACGTCCGGAGGCCCAAATGGGTCCGGACGTCCGACAGCCATCGGACGATCGGACGCTGTGAAAAGTGTGACCCACAATCCAGTGTACAGGATACGGACGTCCGAGCGGGGCCGCACATCCGTAAGAATGCTTTTGTTGTGAAAGTGTCGGACGTCCGGAGGGTTCCGGACATCCGTAGAAATGTTTCTATTGTGGAAGTGTCGGACGTCCTGAGGGTTCCGGACATCCGTGTAAATGCTTCTGTTGTGGAAGTGTCGGACGTCCGGAAGTTTCCGGATGTCCGGGCAATCAGGAAGGACCGGACGTCCGTAGAACACCGGATGTACGAAGGCAAGGTATAGAGATAGTAACTTTTGAGCAAGTTTTCACTAGATCCATCAATCCCCTCTTAATAGTGCGGGATCCCTATACTCAAGAACAAACCATAAATGAAGTCAACATCTTGTATCTCCATTCTTGAGTTATATGCTTTTTTCCCTAGTCATGATCCATGCACACGGTCTTTGGAACATAATCCTGAGATATACTTGATAAACATGATCAGTCCCGAGCATATGTGTTGTCATCAACATCAAAATATGATTAAGGGCAGGATTGCACTTTCAGCGACGTCTTGCGGTGGGAAGCGGCTCCTCTGCCTTGCTTTGTGTGTCGTTGGGCCACTCGCACCCGCACGGGGACAGGCACTAGCAATAGCACGGCAGAGTAATTCGTGTGCACAGGCACCGGCATGGGCGCGTGCGTCAGTGCACGCGCAGGCACATGCACTGGCAGGTGCACGGGCGCATGAAAGTCAGCGGGACCTCGTGGAATCCTGTGGAATCAAGATCGGCGACAATGTGCAGCTCCTAGCCCATCAATGCCACGGGGATGGGCGCTGGCTCAGTTGGGGCAACGAGAGCGTGCACATGCGCGGCGTCTTCCCGGAAGGCCAGTTCAAGATCATCCCAAAGCGCGGTTTCTTCCTCAGGAAACTGGAAGACTAAGGGAAGACCATCGCGATGCGGAATGCCGTATGGTTAGGTCAGGCTGCTTGGAGGTGGACAACAGGAGAATCGGAGAGGAAGAGAGAAGATTGTAGAAATACCGGGTAGTGCGGGGGTGATTTTAAACTGCGGCGGTGACGCCATTAAAAGCAGGGGCAGTTGAGACGAAGGTGGGCGGCGGAGCCTGGTCAATGGGCTCGCCTCCCAGTGAGCCTGCGCAGCGGCCTGCTTGCACGCCTCCCGGTCAGCCGGCGCAGCGGTCTGCTCCCACGCCTCCCGTCGACTCACACCCTTGCTTGGACGGCACCTGCCGATGAGAAGCGGGACTCGTGGCGGCACGTAAACACCCACGGTTTGAATAGTGAAAGCGTTCGCCTTAACGTGATAGGTTTTTGTTCCAAAACACCTTGGCTCTTCATTTGTGCAACTTCTCATAAGTAGCTTGTCTCAAATTGAACAAAAAAATACGACAACATATTTGTGCCATATCATGAGACCATGCTCAGTTTCATGAATTTCTGGTCACTTTTGGATTTTCTGAAATTTAAAATCCAGGATTCAAAACAATATCATAACCTGCATCAATTTTCAAGCGACACATCTTTACAGTTGTAGATGTTAATATTTCTTAAAAAAGGATTTGGTCAAACATTTTGCTTAGTTAGACTTCAGACAAGTTATATATGTAGAGTAAAAGGATAATCCCCCTGTACCAGTGCATTGCCTGATATATTAACTCAAGTACTAGGCACGAACAAACGGGCTCAATTCTGTGCTCATTCTAGTGTAGTACTCCTATTAGTACTAGGCAATGGAGTTGATGGGTGACCTTGGGTACCGGGGACCGAGGGAATTGAACCGTGCTCGGCACGGTAGGTAACGTTGTCTAGTTACTAAAGCATCCCTCCATTGTTCATTGGTAGTCATTATGGATCGGGAACATGAGGGGAATTTCCTAGGGCTGGAATTCTGGCCGCCATATATTTCGACTCAAAACGAGGAGACTCGACTGGTTGGGGTTGGCTAATGTGCATACCATGCACGCCACCAGAAGGACATGAGCCTGGGTATTTTTTTAAGGATCAACACAAGCCCGGGTCTGACTAGTACGTCGGTGGGCGCTACCATTCGAGAATATGAAAGGATTATTTTAAATTGCTAAACAAATCTATCTGTATTACAATGCCCGTATTTTCCTTGCAAATAGTAATCTCAACGTGGTAATTGATTTATGACGAGTTCTTGAATTAGAGTGAGTTTGTAATATAGCGATCTCAACGTGGATTTCACATTTCATGGTATCCCTAGTAAGTGTTTCATTGCAAATTCAAATTTAAAAGATGAACGGTATGGTAGTGAGAAAACTTTGTATGCATCAAGCATATGACCACACACACACATGACTACGACAATCCAGTAAGTATAGTGCATCTATTTTTTCCAAACCATGCATGTATGACACGAATTCAAAAGTACTCCCTCTGTTCCTAAATATTTGTCTTTTAGAGATTTCAACAAGTGACTACATATGGAGCAAAATGAGTGAATCTACACTCTAAAATATGTCTATATACATCCGTATGTGGCAGTCCATTTGAAATCTCTAAAAATACTAATATTTAGGAACAAAAAGAGTAAAATGTAAGACATGCATGGTCTTCAATTCAATATTTAAAATGAACAGGAAACTGAAACATGAATATTAAGTCTAGTACTACATACATGCAAATGTTGTGTTTAGGCGGAGCTATGTAGATTAGCGAGGGTTAATCCCTTGACCTTAGATAAAATTGTGAAGCTCTATTTAGGATTGTTTAGATTATATTTTTTGAACATTATATTTGTCCCCACCCTCCCAAACACCGATTGGTTGTGCACCCCGCCCTCCCCGGGAGAATATCATGTGCCACCACACCTTAGATGTTATATGCTGATACGAGTTGCTTGGAGTAGATCTGAGATATAGCAGCTCACAGGATGTCTTAATATTTTTACAGGAAACCTTAATGAGTTTGAGAATTGCACACAATTTGTACAAAAATTACTCAGATGCCCTTGGATCCCATATCCAATGACCTCAAAGCTCGTATTACCGTAGCAACTAAGATGAAGGAGGACCTCATATTCTCCTATATGTAAGAATATCATCTGCTACCACACCTTAGATGCTTTGGTGATACAAGCTCTTCGGAGCCGTTGGATCTGTGATCAAACAACTCATTGGTGGCTTGAATATTTTTTTTGCAGAAAAGCCCCCAAAGAGTTCGGCCACTGCTTACAAGCACAAAGAGTGATCAGATGCCACTGGATTTCAAATCAAACGACCTCGAAGCTCATATCACTGTAGCATCCAAGCCGTAGAACACCTAATGTTTTCTCGCATGGGAGAATATGAGGTGCTCCCGCACCATAGATTCTATGGTGATACGAGTCCCAGAGATCTAATGACTCACAATAGGAGGTTTGAATGTTTTTGCAATATACGCCTGAGAGAGTTTGGGAATTGCGCATAAACTACAAGTACTACGCATGTGGCATCTAATCGCAGATCATACGACCTAGATGCTCGTATCACCGTAGCAGCTAATTAAGCTACGGGGAGCATCTAATATGAGCAACTGGGAGCCGTTGGATCCAAGATGCAGCGGCACACATGAGGCTTGAATGTTTTATTTGCAAAAAAACCTTGGAGAGTTTGGAAATTGCGCATAATTACAAAGACTACTCCCAAGCCATTGGATCTTAGTTCCAACGACGTAAAAACTCGTATCACCATAGCATCTAAGTTGCGGGGTGGATGTGATATTCTATGCCACTGTCATTTTTGTTCCTAAGCTTGCAAAATAAGTGTAACTCATGCCGTTACTTGTCTAACTGTGCAAAGTGTTTGTGCAAAAACCCATCCTACAGTGAAATATCGAAACAGTACACGGGGGTCCCACTTGTCATTGATCAAATTTGGACCTAAAACTAACAAATCTAAAAGACTAGTTTTGAACTGGCAACCTGGACTGCAAAGCGTAAGTCGATAACCTGAAACAATAACAGTTGTTGGCTTTGTCCCATAACTTTATTTTATACAACATTATGTTGATTAGAGTAGAGGTAGTGGCTCATCAACATGTGCTTGACCGTTGACTCACTTCCTAGTGGGTCCCATGTATGCGATCTCTCTCTCCTCTCCATCGTCTCCTTTAGACGTATGGGCACACACGAAGAGCGGCGCGAGCTTGCCGTTGTGTTATTATAACTAAAAAAGCTTGGAAAATAGAAGAATCGCCTAGAACATGAGACGTTGTAGTTGGTCGAGATGGAGCTAACCACACCTATCCTCCGTGCCACGTTAGAATGATGAAGCTATGTGTCTAGTGGGGTGTTTTCGACCGACTGGCTGGGTCCCAAGATCGAACCATAGGTAGTACGTCCGATACAGTATATTTTTATACGCACATTTTTCCTCCGTGTCGAGACGTGGCACAGCCTACCACACAGTTTCGGGGTCCTCCCGGATGGTGCACGCATATTTTTTTCCTTGCCGAGATGTGGGACGCCCTACTGCGCGTTGTCATAGCGCCGAAGCAAGTAAATGAATCGTCAAATCACAAAATACCACCTTTCTCGCCGAGTACATCAGCGAAGCACGGTAGCTAGCTAGTTGGGCTAGTGCGACCAATTAGCTAGGCCGCTGCTACATTTGTTTTTCACCCCTTTTTTATCTCGTTGCCGGCAGGTAAATTTAAATATCCACCATGGCGTTGCTCTAGTCTTTGGGTGCGGCAGGCGCGGTAGGATTTTTTTTTGATTGGCGGGAGTAGGCGTGGTAGCAATTAGTCACAATGGCTTCGCCTGTAAAACCCACTGCTACCTGATGTGAAAATTCGTCGACTAGCGTTTTCCCATGGTGAAAACCAAAAGATTCACCCCACTCCTCGGTTGGCTCCCTCCTCCTTCCCGTAGATTACATTGCCTTTCAGCCGTTTCACCCCCTTTGCTTCCTCTCCCCATTGCTTCTACCTGGTTCCATGGCGGCGCACCAGATCACGGAGTCTAAGGTGAGGCGCCTGACACAGGAGCTCCAATCCAAGGATGCGGAGCTCAGGGCCAAGGACGTGGAGCTCCGTGAGCTCAAGGAGGAGAGGAGTGGCATGCTCCTCCTTTATGTGTGGGAGTTCATAGAGCTTCAAAAGCGGCAAGCGACCACCACAAAGATGCTCGAGGCATCGGCGGCGTTACTGCAGAAAGAGGGAGATACGATAGGCGGTCAGGCGAGCCGGCTGGAGCGCGAGCGGGCCAATCGGGACGAGGTCCAGGATCATCTCAGCCACTTGGTGGACCATGTTGCCACGCACGTGCTGTGGCTGGGCAATGCCTACTGTCGGGCGAACGCGATCATGCCAGGCATCGGGCTAAACCCATCCAACCACCCCGTTGACTTCAACGAGCTGCGGCTTCCTAACCTAGTCTCCTTCTTCACCTATATCTTCAAGGAGCTGAGCCGTCTCCGTGCGGTGGTGGGGGCGGAGCTGGACAAGGAGGGGTTGCGGGTTGCCATCGCTATTGCCGGGCGAATCCTCTTAGGGCTCCATCATCGGAATCCATTAATGCCATTAGACGCCGTCTTTGACGAGCCGGCTCCCGTCGACCGGGAGCGGGCTCTGCGGGCGGTGGCACCCTGCATCACCAATGTCGTGCGCCTCGAGAAGCAGAGGGACTTCGGTGGTGTTTAGGCGTCCTCTGCATGGGGATGTCCATGTCTTGACGCAACATGACCGTTGGATCAAACTCAGACGGTGCAAATCAGTCACTATAGCACAAAGCGTGTGGGTGTGTTTGGTTGCATTCTCATCTCAATATAGTTGTTCCCTCTTCGTGCATTCTCATCTCAGCACCCCTCTTCATGCATGCTCATCTCAGCACCCCTCTTAATGCATGCTCCTAGTGTCTTTGTGTTAACCTACTAGTGTGGACTCATGCACCCTTCATGTGCTCTGCCAAACAACCAAAAGTGGGTCGAGAAGGGAATTTTTGCTCCCATCCCACGCACCCTTCATACACCCCGCTCCTACCTCTTGAGCTTGCTTTGGTTTTCCCTTGCAGAGGAAAGGGTGATGCAGCAAAGTAGAGTAATTATTTCCCTCAGTTTTGAGAACCAAGGTATCAATCCAGTAGGAGAAAACGCACAAGTCACCGAATACATGCACAAGCAATCAACAACTTGCACCCAACACGATAAAGGGGTTGTAACCCCTTCACGGTCACTTGCAAAAGTGAGATATGATAGATATAGATAAATGGTAAAGTAAATATTTTTGGTATTTTTGGTTTATAGATTGGAAAGTAAAGATTGCAAAATAGTAGTTCGGAAACTAGCAAGATGTAAACGAGATTCAATAATATGGAAAAGAGACCCGGGGGCCATATGTTTCACTAGTGGCTTCTCTCGAGATAGCAAATATTACGGTGGGTGAACGAATTGCTGCCAAGCAATTGATAGAAAAGCGCATAGTTATGATGATATCTAAGGCAATGATCATGAACATAAGCATCACGTCCATGTCAAGTAGACCGACTCCTGCCTGCATCTACTACTATTACTCCACACATTGACCGCTATCCAGCATGCATCTAGAGTATTAAGTTCAAAAAGAACGGAGTAACGCATTAAGCAAGATGACATGATGTAGAGGAATTAACTCAAGCAATATGATGAAAACCCCATCTTGTTGTCCTTGATGGCAACAATACAATACGTGCCTTGCTGCCACTACTGTCACTGCGAAAGGACACCGCAAGATTGAACCCAAAGCTAAGCACTTCTCCCATGGCAAGAAAGATCAATCCAGTAGGCCAAACTAAACCGATAATTCAAAGAGACTTGCAAAGATATCAAATCATGCATATAAGAGTTCAGAGAAGAACCAAATAATATCCATAGATAATCGTGATCATAAATCCACAATTCATCGGATCTCGGCAAACACACCGCAAAAGAATATTACATCAAATAGATCTCCAAGAACATCGAGGAGAACATGGTATTGATAATAAAAGAGAGAGAAGAAGCCATCTAGCTAATAACTATGGACCCAAAGGTTTGTGGTAAAATACTCATGCTTCATCGGAGAGGTAATGGTGTTGATGTAGAAGCCCTCCATGATCAAATCCCCCTCCGACAGCAAGCCGAAAAAGGCCCGTAGATGGGATCTCACGGGTACAGAAGGTTGCGGCGGTGGAAAAGTGGTTTCGTGGCTCCCTCTGATGTTTTCAGGGTATAAGAGTATATATAGGCAAATGAACTAGGTCAGGGGAGCTATGAGGGGCCCACGAGGCTTGGGGCGCGCCCAAACCCCCTGGCGCGCCCTCCTACCTCATGGCTTCCTTGTTGCGTCTCCGACTTCATCTCCAAGTCTTCTGGTTTGCTTTCGGTCCAAGAAAGATCATCGCGAAGGTTTCATTCCGTTTGGACTCCGTTTGGTATTCCTTTTCCGCAAAATTCTAAAATAGGAAAAAAAACAGAAACTCGCATTGGGCCCTCGGTTAATAGGTTAGTCCCAAAAATAATATAAAATAGCATATTAATGCCCATTAAACATCCAAAACAGATAATATAATAGTATGGAACAATAAAAAATTATAGATACATTGGAGACGTATCAAGCATCCCCAAGCTTAATTCCTGCTCGTCCTCGAGTAGGTAAATGATAAAAACATAATTTTCGATGTGGAATGCTACCTAACATATTTATCCATGTAATTTTATTTATTGTGGCATGAATGTTCAGATCCGAAAGATTCAAGACAGAAGTTTAATATTGACATAAAAATAATAATACTGCAAGCATACTAACAAAGCAATCATGTCTTCTCAAAATAACAGGGCCAAAGAAGGCTATCTCTACAAAATCATATAGTCTGGCTATGCTCTCTCTTCATCACACAAAATATTTAAATCATGCACAACCCCGATGACAATCCAAGCAATTGTTTCATACTTTTGATGTTCTCAAACTTTTTCAATCTTCACGCAATACATGAGCGTGATCCATGGACATAGCACTATAGGTGGAATAGAATCGTGGTTGTGGATAAGAAAAAAAAGGAGAAGATAGTCTCACATCAACTAGGCGTATCAATGGGCTATGGAGATGCCCATCAATAGATATCAATGTGAGTGAGTAGGGATTGCCATGCAACGGATGCACTAGAGCTATAAGTGTATGAAAGCTCAAAAAGAAACTAAGTGGGTGTGCATCCAACTTGCTTGCTCACAAAGACCTAGGACACTTTGAGGAAGCCCATCATTGGAATATACAAGCCAAGTTCTATAATGAAAAATTCCCACTAGTATATGAAACTGACAACATAGGAGACTCTCTATCATGAAGATCATGGTGCTACTTTGAAGCACACGTGTGGAAAAAGGATAGTAAATTGTCCCTTCTCTCTTTCTCTCTCATTTTTTTATTTGGGCCTTCTCTTTTTTTATGTCCTCTTTTTTTAATTATTTTTTTCGTCCGGAGTCTCATCCCGACTTGTGGGGGAATCATAGTCTCCATCATTCTTTCCTCATTGGGACAATGCTCTAATAATGAAGATCATCACACTTTTATTTACTTACAACTCGATACTTAGAACAAAATATGACTCTTTGTGAATGCCTCCGTGGTGTACCGGGATGTGCAATGAATCAAGAGTGACATGTATGGAAAAATTATGAATGGTGGCTTTGCCACAAATACGATGTCAACTACATGATCATGCAAAGCAATATGACAATGATGGAGCGTGTCATAATAAATAGAACGATGGAAAGTTGCATGGCAATATATCTCGGAATGGCTATGGAAATGCCATAATAGGTAGGTATAGTGGCTGTTTTGAGGAAGGTATATGGTGTGTGTATGGTATCGGCGAAAGTTGCGTGACACAAGAGAGGCTAGCAATGGTGGAAGGGTGAGAGTGCGTATAATCCATGGAATCAACATTAGTCAAAAAGAACTCACATACTTATTGCAAAAATCTATTAGTTATCGAAACAAAGTACTACACGCATGCTCCTATGGGGATAGATTGGTAGAAAATACCATCGCTCGTCCCCGACCGCCACTCATAAGGAAGACAATCAATAAATAAATCATGCTCCAACTTCATCACATAATGGTTCACCATACGTGCATGCTACGGGAATCACAAACTTTTAACACAAGTAGATCTCTCAATTTCACAACTACTCAACTAGCATGACTCTAATATCGCCATCTCCATATCTCAAAACAATCATAAAGAATCAAACTTCTCATAGTATTCAATGCACTTTATATGAAAGTTTTTATTATATCCATCTTGGATGCGCGTCATATTAGGACTAATTTTATAACCAAAGAAAATTATAATGATGTTCTAAAAGACTCTCAAAATAATATAAGTGAAGCATGAGAGTTCAACAATTTCTATAAAATAAAACCAACGCCGTGCTCTAAAAAGATATAAGTGAAGTACTAGAGCAATACTGTCTAGCTCAAAAGATATAAGTGAAGCACATAGAGTATTCTAATAAGTCACCATTCATGGTGTCTCTCCCAAAAGGTGTGTACAGCAAGGATGATTGTGGTAAACTAAAAATCAAAGACTCAAATCATACAAGACGCTCCAAGCAAAACACATATCATGTGGTGAAATATAGCCTCAAGTAAAGTTACCGATAGACGAAGACGAAAGAGGGGATGCCTTCCGGGGCATACCCAAGCTTAGGCATTTGGTTGTCCTTGAATTTTACCTTGGGGTGCCTTGGGCATCACCAAGCTTAGGCTCTTGCCACTCCTTATTCCAAAGTCCATCAAATCCTTACCCAAAACTTGAAAACTTCACAACACAAAACTCGACAGAAAATCTCATGAGCTCTGTTAGTATAAGAAAATAAATCACCACTTTAAGGTACTGTTATGAACTCATTCTTTATTTATATTGGTGTAAAATCTACTGTATTCCAACTTTATGGTTCATACCCCCCGATACTAGTCATAGATTCATCAAAATAAGCAAACACCAGGTGAAAAATAGAATCTGTCAAAAACAGAACAGTCTGTAGTAATCTGTAACTCTCGAATACTTATGTAACTCTAAAACTCCTACCAAATTTGGAAAACCTGAGAAATTTGTGTACCAATCCAGAGAAAAAAGAATCAGATCAAAATAATGTTTCTGTGAATTCTCAGAACTAATTTACTAAGCGTAAAAGTTTCTGATTTTCAGCAGGATCAACACAACTATGACCGTAAGCTATCCTAAATTATTAACTTGGCACAAACACTAATTAAAACATAAAACCACATATAACCAGAGGCTATATAGATTATTTATTACTAAACAGGAGCAAAAAGTAAATAACAAAAATAAAATTGGGTTGCCTCCCAACAAGCGCTATCGTTTAACGCCTCTAGCTAGGCATAAAAACACGAATAGATCTAGGTATTGCCATCTTTGGTATGCAATCCATAAGTGGCTCTCATAATAGATTCATAAGGCAATTTAATTTTATTCCTAGGAAATTGTCCATGCCTTTCCTTAATGGCAATTGGAATCTAATGTTTCCTTCTTTTATATCAATAATTGCACCAATTGTCCTAAGGAAAGGTATACCAAGAATAATAGGACATGTAGGATTGCAATCTATATCAAGAACAATGAAATCTACGGGCACACAATTCCTATTTGCGAAAATAAGAACATCATTAATCCTGCACATAGGTTTCTTAATGGTGGAATGCGCAAGATGCAAATTTAAAGAACAATCATCAAATTCACGGAAACCTAGCATATCACACAAAGTTTTTGGAATCGTGGAAACACTAGCACCCAAATCACACAAAGCATAGCATTCATAATCTTTAGTCTTAATCTCAATAGTAGGTTCACACTCATCATAAAGTTTTCTAGGTATAGAAACTTCTAGTTCAAGCTTTTCTTCAAAAGATTGCATCATAGCATCAAGGATATGTTTAGTAAAAGCTTTGTTTTGATTAGAAGCATGAGGAGAATTTAACACGAGTTGCAACAAGGAAATACAATCTATCAAAGAACAATTATCATAATTAAATTCCTTGAAATCCAAAATATTGGGTTCATTGCTACTTAAAGTCTTGACCTCTTCAATCCCACTTTTATCAATTTTTGCATCTAGATCTAAAAACTCCAAATCATTGGGACGCCTTTTAACTAAAGTTGACTCATCTCCAGTCCCATCTTTATCAAGATTAATATTGGAAAACAAAGATTTACTAGGAGTCACATCAATCACATTTAGATCTTCATCATTATTATCATGAAAACTAGAAGAACACACTTTTACAAACCAATCTTTTTTAGCACGCATCTTCACAGTTCTTTCTTTGCACTCATCAATGGAAATTCTCATGGCCTTGAGAGACTCATTGATATCATGCTTAGGTGGGATAGATCTAAGTTTCAAAGAATCAACATCAGGAGAAATTCTATCCATGTTTCTAGCCAAATCATCAATCTCAAGCAATTTTTCTTCAATCAAGGCATTGAAATTCTTTTGTGAACTCATAAATTCTTTAACACTATTCTCAAAATCAGAGGGCATATTGTTAAAATTTCCATAAGAGTTGTTGTAGGAATTACCATAATTATTAGAGGAATTACTAGGAAACGGCCTAGGATTAAAGTTACCTCTATACGCATTGTTACCAAAATTGTTCCTACCAACAAAATTCACGTCCATAGATTCATTATTATTCTCAATCAAAGTGGACAAAGGCATATCATTAGGATCAGAAGAAACACTTATATTAGAAAATAATTTCATAAGTTCATCCATCTTTCCACTCAAAACATTAATCTCTTCAATCGCATGAACTTTTTTACTAGTGGATCTTTCGGTGTGCCATTGAGAATAATTAACCATTATCTAGGAGCTTAGTAGCTTCTCATAAAGTGATTTCCATAAAAGTGCCTCCCATGGCCGAATCTAAAAGATTTCTAGAAGCAAAATTCAATCCGGCATAAATTTTTTTTATAATCATCCACAAGTTCAAACCATGTGTAGGGCAATTACGTATCATCAATTTCATCCTCTCCCAAGATTATGCAACATGCTCATGATCAAGTTGCTTAAAATTCATAATATCGTTCCTAGTGGGAGGAAAATACAGAGATGAAAGCATCATTACACTTATTCCATGAATCAATACTATTTTTAGGCAAAGATGAGAACCAAGTTTTAGCATGATCTCTAAGTGCAAACGGAAATAGCTTCAATTTAACAATATCACTATCCACGTCTTTCTTATTTTGCATATCGCACAAATCAACGAAATTGTTTAGATGGGATGCGGCATCTTCACTCGAAAGGCCAGAAAATTGATCTTTCATAACAAGATTCAACAAAGCGGCATTAATTTCACAAGATTCAGCATTGGTAGTAGGAGCAACTGGAGTGCTAATAAAATCATTGTTGTTGGTATTGGAAAAGTCACACAATTTAGTATTATTTTGAGCCATCGTGACAAAGCAATCAATCCAACACACAAGCACACAAGAAGCAAGCGATAAGAGACGAATGGAAGAGGGGCGAAGAAAAGGCAAAGGTTTTCGAAAATCGTTTTAGAAGTGGGGGAGAGGAAAATGGGAGGCGAATGGCAAATAATGTAATGCAAGGGAGAAGAGTTTATAATGAGTACTTTCTATGGCTTGACTTGACGTAGATCTCCCCGACAACGGTGCCAGAAATCCTTCTTGCTACCTCTTGAGCTTGCGTTGGTTTTTCCTTGAAGAGGAAAGGGTGATGCCGCAAAGTAGCATAAGTATTTCCCTCAGTTTTGAGAACCAAGGTATCAATCCAGTAGGAGATGACGCACAAGTCCCCGAATACCTGCAGAAACAATCAACAACTTGCACCCAACGCGATAAAGGGGTTGCCAATCCCTTCACGGTCACTTGCAAAAGTGAGATATGATAGAGATAGATAAACGGTAAAGTAAATATTTTTGGTTTATTGATTGGAAAGTAAAGATTGCAAAATAGTAGATCGGAAACTAGCAAGATGTAAATGAGATTCAATAATATAGAAAAGAGACCCGGGGGCCATAGGTTTCACTAGTGGCTTCTCCCGAGATAGGAAATATTACGGTGGGGGAATGAATAACTGATGAGCAACTGATAGAAAAAGCATAGTTATGATGATATCTAAGGCAATGACCATGAACATAGGCATCACATCCTGCCAAGTAGACCGACTCCTGCCTGCATCTACTACTATTACTCCACACATCGACCGCTACCCAGCATGCATATAGAGTATTAAGTTCATAAAGAACAGAGTAACGCATTAAGCAAGATGACAAGATGTAGAGGAATTAACTCAAGCAATATGATGAAAACCCCATCTTGTTATCCTCAATGGCAACAATACAATACGTGCCTTGCTGCCCCTACTGTCACTGGGAAAGGACACCACAAGATTGAACCCAAAGCTAAGCACTTCTCCCATGGCAAGAAAGATCAATGTAGTAGGCCAAACTAAACCGATAATTCGAAGAGACTTGCAAAGATATCAAATCATGCATATAAGAATTCAGAGAAGAACCAAATAATATTCATAGAGAATCTTGATCATAAATCCACAATTCATGGAATCTCGGCAAACACACCACAAAAGAATATTACATTGAATAGGTCTCCAAGAACATCGAGGAGAACATGGTATTGAGAATCAAAGAGAGAGAAGAAGCCTCTAGCTAATAACTATGGACCCGAAGGTCTGTGGTAAACTACTCACGCTTCATCGGAGATGTAATAGTTTTGATGTAGAAGCCCTCCGTGATCGAATCCCACTCCGGCAGGATGCCGGAAAAGGCCCCTAGATGGGATCTCATGGGTACAGAAGGTTGCGCGGTGGAAAAGTGGTTTCGTGGCTCCCTTTGACGTTTTCATGGTATAAGAGTATATAAGGTGAAGGAACAAGGTCAGAAAATAATCCTCCTTGTTCGCCAAACTACCTTTCTCGTCGTGTCGTATATTAGATGGACGGCGACCTTGTGGGCCCAGGGAGGGAAGCATCACACGCGAATGAGTGACAACCATCGTCTGCACATGACCCAATGTGTTGGTAATGTTTTTAATACCCAATATGCACGACTTATTTATGTGGCACCTGCCTCGAAAACCGAAAAGTCCCCACATGGAGTGAGATCGTTCATGATGTGTGTGTAGTATGTGCTGCCCCGTCACCTCCTCCCCTCTTTGACGCGTACTATATACTCCTACCCCAACACAACCCAAAAAGAAATCTCCTTGTTGGGTCAAAGTGGCGGAGGACAACCTCGCGGGCCCATGGATGGAAGCATCGCAAGCGAGTGACTGTCCTATATGACGCGTAGTATATGTTGCCCTCGGCCACCCTCTTCAACGCGTACTATGTTAATGGATAATGATCCAGTAACAAGTTCGTTGAATTCAGCACATGAATAGCCCAACACTATCAATTTTGGTGCGTGAATGACCCTGATTCTTGCTGGGACTAATTTATCAACTACATACAATATCAACTTAGTTTTGGATTTACTGGATTTTAAAATCAAGATTATCGATGTTAGAAATTTCTTGCATGTGGACTAAACATGCACCCAGGGACACGGACACATATGATTTTGAAATCCATTTTTGTGCACTATCACGGGTCTCATGTAGATCAAATTTGATTTTTGTACATTAAATCCCTGGAAAATCAATCAATGTATAAAAACAGACAAATGTTATCTATTTTTTTATTTTTAACACTAAACTCCTTTGGTCACATGTTCATTGTAGAAAACGTTTGACATGCATGTTTGGGCCACATGCACGCGGTGGTCCTAGGACACTCACTCGCGTGTGAAAATCTCCGTGGGCCCGCAGGCTCGCCATCCAGCACTATGACATGAAGTGAGAGAGGTTAATTTGACCAACAAGGATGGTCATTTTTGGGTTTTTGTTACGTACGATACTATATATATATATGTATATATATAGGGTGTGTCTATTATGATAACACCCCTTAAAACCCTTATTCTGATAACACCAGCCTTATTCTGCACTCCACCAATAGATCGCGCCGCCGCCCCTCCCCTCCCGGCCTTCTACCGCGGCAGCGGCCTGGGTGCGCCGCCGCCCCTCCCCTCCCGACCTTCTACCGCGGCAGCGGCCTGGGCACGCCGCCGCCCCTCCCCTCCTGGCCTTCTTCCGCGACGGCGACCTGGGAGCGATGCCGCTCCTCCCCTCCCCGCTTTCTCCCTCGGCGGCGGCCTGGGAGCGCCGCCGCCCCACCCCTCTCGTCCTTCTTCCGTGGTGGCGGCCGACAGTGATGCCGCCCCTCCCCTCCCGGCCTTCTTCCATGGCGACGGCCAAGCAGCGACGCCGCCCGTCGCCTCTGGGCCTTCTTCCGTGGCAGGCACCAAGCAACACCAGCCTATCGACCTTCTTCCACGGCAGGAGCTCGGTAGCACCGCCAACGAACTCCTCCAGGCCTACAATTAGCTGTACTTCATCAGATGTGGATTGGTGCTGCCTGGACATCAAACCAATTTGAGCAAGGAGGAGTGTGCGCAAGGTTGCTTCATCCACGGTAGGTTCTTGGAATAAGTCTGCATCGACCTTGAGAGCAAATCCTCCTTCCCCGTTCACCTTGAGCAACGTCCAGACCGCCCATGAACTTCTGAAGGGCAAGTGGACTGCACGGGGGAACATTAAAGTTGTGCAGATGGACGAGAAGGGAACTTCCTCCTGTAAACGCAAGAAATCACTGCAACACGAGGTAAAGCAGTACACTTCCTCAACCATCTCAGTGTAGTTATCCTAGACAAAACAAAGCAGTAAAAGCAGTACAGCGCGCCTACAAAACCTGTGCAGTGCGGTTGCTTCAGTTCATTGTGGGGGAAAATGCAGTGCAATTACTCGGTTATGCAGTACGCTTGTATAGGTTCATTACGGGTAATGATGCAGTGAGGTTGCTTCAGTTCACCTTGCGTGGTGATGCAGTCAGCATGCAATGCTTTGGCAGTACCATTTTGAACACATTGCAGTTCACATGATTCAGTTCATTTAACCTGACAATGCAGCTCGGTCATTTTGTGTGCAGGAGATGACGTTCAGCAGATACAAAATGCCGCGCATAATTGAAAGCACTGAGAACAACAACTTTCAGAAGAGTGGATATTCTTCTGAAAGAGATACTGGCTGGGTTACCCCTGAGATTCCTCGAGGATTCTTCACGACGACAAACAGGGTGCAGTACTCTCTAGAAGAAGATTTTTTCCAGGAAGAAGATGTAGTTGAAGATGACGATGATGTCACATTTGTCTAGGAAGGCACTCACCAACGTGATGATGAAGACGATGACGATGAAGATGAGCCGATAACAGTTCTCAACCCAGAGTATAAGCACGAGTTCACTATGTTTGGACAGCATGTCCGAACAGACAATGATGACGCAGTTGAACACGATGTTGCAGCAGATGATGATTATGTCTAAGATGATGTGCCACTGCTCCGAAATTTTTCAAACCAATCCACCGAGACATCGTCACAACACTGGATTACCACCACATCCACCTGCCGCACCCCAAAACAGAGCTCAACGTCCACCTCCTGCACCAAAAAACAGAGCTCCAACCAGACCTGCTGCATCAACTTCGATGCTCCGACCACCAACGGTGCCTCGGTCAAAAGTAAACAGCAGGTACAAATCCTCCTCGCTGTTGCCGCCACGAGATCCTCAACTACACAGATCTGCTATAACCCCGCCATGTCCAATACAACCCGGCGAGCTGCAAACACCATCGGGCGAACGACTCTACACACATGTAAGTTTATGTTCTGAAAAAAATAGTTGCAGTCCATTGAGATAACATTGCAGTGCACACTGATATTTCTTATGAGCTTTGGCTAGGAACGTTGCAATGCTTTATTAAAATCGTATGCACTCCTTGTATTTAAAAAACAGAATATAACAAATTATCTCATAGAGCATTGCAATTAATGCAGGATAAAAACATGCCGCTGAACCTCGTACCTGCTGCTGGAATGAAGTTCACCACGTACGACAAGGCATGGGACTTTTACAACAATCATGCAAGATGTGCAGGGTTTGGCATATGCAAGAGGGCAAAACATAGGACAAATGCCTACATTGTCTGCTCAAGAGAAGGGGCGCACAAGCAGACTGTGTCAGATTATCACCGAGTACATCAGAAGACATCAAAAAGGATTGGCTGCAATGCAAAGATTAGAGTCAAAAAAGGAAGGATTGCAAATTTGTGATAGAAATGGTTCAACTCAACCACAATCATAAGATGCTGGAAGGCCCCGGGATGCTTTTGCACATGCGATCGCACAAAAAAGACGATCCTTTGATAGACCAGTTAGTGAAAGACATGCAACTAGACAACCACACACATGCTCAGATGATGTCGACGCTGTCACGTATGTCCGGTGGTCTGCAGTACATGGGACATACTAGCCGTGACTGGGTAAACAAGTAAGAACGTAACAGAGCATATCTCTTGAGCATTCTGTCGGTAATTATTCCCTGTTTGATGAGATAACTTTGCATTGTCTCTGAAAATGCAGGAAACAGAAGTTTGCCAGAGAAGAGTCTGAAGATGATGTCAAGAAACTTCTGGATTTCTTCGAGAAAATGCAGAAGATAAACCCAGAGTTCTTCTATGATTATGACGTTGATGTAGATAACCGTGTAAGAAACATCTTTTGGGCGAACGCAAGTTGCACAGGATCGTATGAAGATTTTGGAGACTGTGTTACACTTGACACGACGTATAAAACTAACAAATTCCACATGCCGCTAGGAGTGTTTGTGGGGGTAGTGGGGGTGAACCATCATCTACAGAGCACCATATTTGTTGTTGCACTCGTGCGAGATGAAACAATACCATCATTTAAGTGGGGTTTCAAAACCTTTCTGAGGTGTATGAACAACAAGCAGCCAATCTGCATGCTGACAGGTACAAAAAATAAAAAACACCTGCATACTTACGTTTTGTTTGGTGCACTTATGTTTCTTCCATCTATCTTGCACACACGCAAACAACTTAATAAAAAAACCTTGTTTGTGTCTTCTCAGGCCAGTGTTCTTTGATGAAGGCAGCATTAAAAACTATCCTCCCACAAACTCTGCATAAGCTATGTCGGTAGCATATCATGAAGAAGTATAAAGACCACCTCGCCTTGCTGTATAAGGCGCACGAGAAGCTCAAGGACGAACTCAATGCAGTGCTGAACCACCCACTAATGCCATCAGAATTTGAACGAGCATGGAAGAACCTCATTCAGAGGTACAACTTGCAAGACAACAAAGTGATGAATTCGCTCTGGGATGACAGGCACGAGTGGATCTCGGCTTACTACAAGGAAATTTTCTGTGCTCGGATGACTTCCACACAGAGAAGCGAGAGCATGAACCGCATACTGAAGAAAATTTTTGTCAGGGAGAAGCATAATCTCCATCTGTTTGCTCAGCAGGTGGATAAGTGCATTCAGACCAGGAAGGTCGTCGAGCACGCAGAGAAAGTAGCAAATGAGGTAAACAAAATGTCAATCAAAAACTGCTAAAAATATGACTACAAAAACAAAACAACATTTCATTTCTCTGGTTCGTAACAGTGCATTTGTGATCATGCAGTCAGAGGTAAAAACAACAACAAAGTTTGGGTTCGAAGTTCAGCTATCAAAAGTGTATACAAGGGCAGTGTTTGCAAATTTCAAAGAAACACTCTACCATAGCACTGCATTCAGAGCAGAACGGTGCCCTGAGAACCCGACAAAGTATCTCGTACACCACTACAATAGATCGGATGCATTTGACTGGGCAAGGCATAATTTCCAAGTGGTCGCTGATGAAGAGAAAGGTGTCTACGGATGTGAGTGCAAACTCTGGACACACACAGGTGAGACTCCTACCAAAAAAAATTCTAGATTCTAATAGTCATGCACGAAAGCTCACTTACTGAACTTTAAAAGTCCACATGCATGAGTAATTCACAAAACCAAATGAAGTTCACTTCTTTAAAAATGAACAAATAACGAAAAAATATGTGTTTACTAATTTCATGCAGTTCACTTACAAAACAAAAAAAATCATGTGTTTGTCCGCAGGCCTCTTTTGCGTCCATGTGTTATGCATGCTTTCTCATTTGAGAGTACTCAACATTCCTGAGGTGTACATCATGAAAAGATACACCCGTAACGCAAGATCAGATGCAACATTTGACAGAAGAGACTACGAACAAACAGCACCAGATGGATCCTCGCTTTTTTGCCATAGAAAATTGCCGACAGAAACAACAATGGACCTTGCAAACAGTGCGACAATGTCCAATGCTGGGTGCCACAGAGCATTGTCTGGTATGAGGGCACTGATCGAGGAAGTTGACGTGCTCAACAAAGAAGAAGAAGAAGCAGCAAAACTAAAGCAAGCAGAGAAATCCAAGCATGACAATAATGCCGAGCAAGTAGAAAATACTGAACACAGCGGAACTGGTGCTATCAAAAAAGAAACAATTCTTCCACCTCCTGTTTCAAACACAAGAGGAAGGAAGAAAGGGGGCGACGCAACCCAGAAAAAGGTGGCATGCAAGGAGAAAAATGATGACAAAAATAGTAAGCCACAGCCTGAGCTGGACAGTGATGGTCACCCACTGGGAGTAAGAATGTGTAGAACATGTAATGAAATTAGCGGCCACAATTCTAGGACGTGTACAATAAGAAATGAACAAGAAAAAAGAGGATATGGAGATGCACACCAAAACAGAAATTCCACTCACAAAACTAAGAAATGGACGAAACCGAGATGTCGTAGCATCTGCAAAAATAGGAAGAGACACAATTCAAGAACCTGCCTCAAAAGAAAAAGAAAAAGATCAGAAAATGAGGAAGACAAAGAAGGTGAGATCAAAGAAGAAGATGATGACACAACTGAAGAAGAAATGGATTATGAAGAAGCAGATGGAGAAGAGGAGGAAGAAGAAGAGAGTGAAGAGGACGAAGAACGTGAAGAAACTGAAGAAACAGTGGCTTATGAAGAAACAGATGATGAAGATGATGAAGAGGAAGAAGAGAGTGAAGAGACTGAAGAGAATGAAGAGGACGAAGAACATGAAGAAACAATGTCAACAAGACCACCACAAGGAAATGCTGTTGTACAGAAAAACCGAGAACAACACTACTTTCAAAAAACAAGGTAGGAGCAAAGAAGGATGCAGTTCATAGCACTGGAAAACGAAAATCACCATCAACCAGCACGTGGGGATCAAAGAAGGATGCAGTTCTCAGCACTGGAAAACGAAAGCAGCCAACAACCAGCACACGGGGAGCAAAGAAGGATGCAGTTCACACCACTAGAAAACCAAAGCAGCCATCAACCAGCACGCGGGGAGCAAAGAAGGATGCAGTCCACAGTGCTGAAAAACCAAAGCAACCATCAACCAGCACACGGGGAACAAAGAAGGATGCAGTTCACAATGCTAAAAAACGAAAGCAGCCATCAACCAGCACGCGAGAGGCTACAAACACAAAGGTGTAGAGACAAGAACCAGCAACACCGCCATGGAAAACAAAAGAAAGTGCGACATTAGACACGCTCCAGTCACCGCGCAGAAGCAGCAAGTTAACGACCAAATAGATGAACAGACAATAAATTAATCATATGCATAGCAGTTTGCTTATCTCTATGACATATGTATCAGTTTAAATTTTGTGTAAATACAAATTTCCCGTTAACTATGAGTTATTCAACTAAACCATGTAAAGAGAAAATGGTATATAGAGTATACCATATATATATAGCAGTCTTGAGTAAAACATTGACACATTTTGATTCAAAACCCATGTAAAAAATGCTATTAGCTCACTGCAGTCCAACAAGTAGTACATATAAAATGCATTTCAATATGCAATATGGAACTTGCAAATATAGAATACGCTTCGAACTATCATGCAGTACTAGAGACTAACTACATGTAGTACACACCATACAAATTGGGAAAAAAATATGGAAACATGTAGTGCTCAGCTAATATATAAGCAGTTCACATATTATAACCATGTAAACACAAAGTTCCCGTTGAATAATAATTGAAGCGGTTCAGATCACAAAAGTGCTTATTACAAATCAATCAAAAACATGAAGCATTCAACACGCAAAAGTACTTATTACAAATCAACCTCATAACCTTAGCCAATCACGTCAAACGTGATTCTAACCGTACGATCCTCGAGTTCAAAGAAGTTGAGGACAACAACTTGCTCAGACTTCAGGCCACTATCAATGACAAATTCCTTCCACCCTTTGTGCAGACACAGCCGCCCGTCAACGCCTACACTATACTTGGCTGGTTTAAGGTATCCATTACCAAGAACAACTTGAAGAATTCCTTTCTTCTTGAGCCGGACATACCTAATAGCTCGTTGAGGAATTTTCTGCAAAAAATAATAAAACTGTTTGAGAACGAAACTAGCAGTACAATTCTCATACTGTGCACAAAGATAGATGAAGTGCACAACAGTCCAACAAGTAGTACATATAAAACGCATTTCAATATGCAGTATGGAACTTGCAAATATGCAGTACGCTTCAAACTATCATGCAGTACTAGAGACTAGCTACATGTAGTACACACCATACAAATTGGGAAAAATGTAAAAATATGTAGTGCTCAGCTAATATATAAGCAGTTCACATATTGTAACCATGTAAACTAAAACATAAGCTACATGCACACAAGCAAAAAAATAAAAACAAGAAATAAGAACACATTGTAGTACACTTCAAAAAACAAAGAAAAAAGTGCGTTCCTAAAATACTACAAGTTCAGAATGCAATGGAATTATACAAAAAAACACAAAGAAAAAAAATCATATCTAACGAAACATACCATCTTGTAGTGAGTCTCCACATCTATTGGCGTAAGCTGATGGACAAAAGGACTCATGCAGCCAAGGCCACGCCGAATCAGGGCAGAATAGAAAGCAGAAACGTTGATCTGGCCCATATCCAATCCTTCCGTGAATACTGTACCATATGCAAGCTGCTCGGCTCGCCCAGTTCGGCACAACACCTTCCCACCACGACGAGCACGAGGGGCCTGCGAGCAAGCTGAACAATCACAGTGTGTCGGCACACCACAACCATGGCCGCAGCAGAAGAGATACGCACAGGGGCCTGGAGCCATCGCAACAAAAACCTAGTAAAGCCAAAAAAAGGCTGGAGAAAGGAGAGAACTTGCGGCTAGAGGAGAAATGAAATGCAAAGGAAGGGTATAAATTAGCCTTCATTTATATAAGAGGAATGCAAAAAGGTCAAAACTGAAAATTAAAGGGGACTTAATGGAAATTATGTTCCCAAGAATAAAGGACAATCAATAAAGGCTTATGTTACCAAAGAAAAAGGAACGAAAAAAGAAGGTGTATTTTGACTGCAGCAATTCCCATGAACAAAACCATAGATCATTAAAAAATAATACTCTAAAATATTATAATCCACAGACCATTTTATGTGTGCAGTTCTCCAAATTCGTACGAGGAAGTTCACTATATGTGTGGATGAAGTGCAGTACATGCTCAAAAAAAGCAAAAGAGAAGCACTTTCGTAGCATTGGCATAGCCAGTCACAACTTTTTGGCACAAAGAAGGATGCACGCAGTGCAAAATGTGTACACCTCCAGCACAGAACTATGACGAATGTAGTGCGTATAGGGGCACAAAAGCAGCGCACACTCGTACACTAAGAAAAAAGGATACGTAAGAGGAAAAACAATAAAGAAAAATGATTCCAATGCAGTGCACAAAAATGTAGCACAGAACAAGTGCAGTACGGAATGCGTGCACATGCAGTACTGAAACTAAAACAATGCAGTGCACAGATGATTTACTAAAAAGTAGTGCACGCCCCAATGTTGAAATAGATACAAAGGGAAAAAAAATTGACAACCCAGGTGAGCTGGGCCCAGCCAGTATCGTAGTAGGTCTGCGCCCACAGAAGGCGAGTCGTTCTGAGTCACAATGCATGGGTCCAGTTGCACATGGGCCCACAGCTCAGAGAGCATATAGCTGCGAGCGCCGTGTATAAGCGCCCAAATAAGTATCCGGAGGAGTTCGACCGGTATGCCTCGCTAGCGCTTATAAACAGGTCGGGCGCGCCTTCCGCGGGCGAGGTGGGACTAAACATTAGGACGCACACACAACGAATCGGGAACCAAGTCATGCTCACAGGCCGACTTGGGCCCAAGTGCATCTCTAAACTACCCGAACACAGGCCCAACAAGGCCGACTAAGAAAAAACAATAAGTTCAAAAAAAGTGGGGGGGCCCACCCCCCCTTTCCCTACCCCTCCCGTACCAGGGACTGTAGTAAGTACAGGCAAAAACAAGATGCAGTACGCGGCTGTAAAAAATGCAGTGCATTACGTTACGCGATGCAATGAGGTATGGCAATCCAGTTCCCGATTACCTACATGAATAAATACACGCAAAAAACAGTGAAGTACGCACATGTATACACAAGTGCAGTTCTGTATTGTAGAAGATGCAGTGCAGGACGATATACGAATGCAGTTCATTATCACACAGGATGCATGTATAAACGTAACAAAATGCCCGTTCGCACAGAAAGTGGTGGTTAAAAAAATTACTGATCAAAAATAAAATAAAACCACCTTAAAAAAACCACGTTCGCATACAACCACCCAATAGAAGTAGTTCTATCGCCACAAGCCCACGATCACAGATGCAAAACCAACCCACGATCTGCACAACCGCATCGTCAGCGTGATCGTGCAGTTCATCCGACGAGGCCATCAAACCCCGCACCCTTCCCTTAAATTCAGACCCTGCCAAAGGCCTTCTCATCCACAACAACACAAGTATCCATTGCGCTCCCACCAAATCGCCCCATATCAATGCAAAAGCACCAAGCCATGCTACCGGCGATGACGTTCACCGACAAGTACAAGGGTGACAACGCCGTGGAGGCGCATGGCAACACCAAGTTGCACGTCATCCACACCAACGACAAGAAGCAGATGGCGATCACCCTTGCACAGTACGAGCGCCACCTCAGCCTCCTGTGCCACAAGATCGTCGGCATTGATCTCGAGTACGACAACAACCCTGAAGCGACGCAGAAACCTGCCCTCTGCCAGCTCTCCATCGGCAAGAATCACCCGGTGCTGCTCTTCCAAATGAGTGCCTCTGAAAGGTGCACCGTCTTCGACAACTTCCTCGCCGACCCCAGGTACACCTTTGCAGGCTTCTCCATCGACGGCGACAAAACCAGGATGGAGCGCATCAAACTGGAGGTCGCCAACTTCGTCGACATCTAGAAGGAGTGGAGGGTACGCGAGGCAACCAAGTCGTTGGACTCCCTTGGAGACGTCTTTGGCATGCTCATCGACGACTACTACAACAACATGAAGAAGAAGATCACCGACGACGAGCACCAGCGCTGGGCCACCCTGCCTCTGTCCATGAGGCACATCGAGTACGCGGCAAAGGATGCCTACGCAGTGCACGAGATATGGAACCGCATCACCCTCACCTAGGACGGCCTTCGTCGTGCAAAGCTGGAGAAGGAGGAGCCCCCCAAGAAGCGCGCCAGGAGCAGCTGGGGATGGGAAGAGCCTAACTGGTGAAGAAGAAGATGGTGCCGGCCAGGAGCCAACAATGTCAGCGTTCTTTTAGAATTATCATCAAATTTGCTTTATGTTGTTTGCTTATGTATCGTTAGTTTGCTTGTGTGTTGAACCTAGTTTGCTTGCCATGCACAATCGCTTGTAATGATGAGCTTTGATTATGTTAGTTTGCTTTCTGTTCAACTTAGTTTGCTGGTGATGAAATTGTCATACAAAATGCTAATAGGATGCATGCAGTGCAAGTTGTGTATGAATGCAGTACAGAATCTGTCGAATGAAGTCTTAACATACCCAAGAAAGCAGTGCACGAACCTAAATTTTAAAAAAAAGAATACATAAGAGCAAAAACACAAAAAGAAAAACGCAAACACGTAAATAATTCAATACAGTGCGGAAGTACACAAACGTGCAGCACAGAACCATAATGAATGAAGTATAGATATGATTTACTAAGCAGTGCACTCCCATACATTGGGGAAAAAAGACTATATAATAGTAAAAACACGGGAACAAAAAATGAGAACTGTACATGCAGTATGGAATTTGTGCACATGCAATACAGAACCCTGATTAATGCAGTGCATGACCCGACATTGAAAAAAACACCTAAGACGGAAAAATAAAAAGAAAAAAATTGACCACCCAGTTGCTACCGGCCCCATCCAGTCTCATAATAGGTCTCCACCCACAGAAGGCGAGTCGTTCTGAGTCATAGTGCATGGGGCCGGCCACACATGGGCCCACAGGTCATAGAGCATACAGCTGCGAGCGCCGTGTATAAGCGCCCAAATAAGTATCAAGAGGAGTTCGACCGGTATACCACAAAAATCAAGAGAAGAAAAGAAAGAAGTCCATCAAGAGAAGAAAAAAAGTACATCTGTGTGAATCCTACGGCGGTACACTACATGGACCTGAGCAGTTCGGTTTTGGTAGAAAAGAAGTGCACTGACTTGGCGAAAACACAATCATCACATTTTCTGACAGTTGCATCAATACATTGATCTAATCACGAAAAAAGAGGCGATGATGTTCCGGATTTCCAATGCACTAACAGAGCCTCCTCATAGCAGAACCTATATGCAGTTGCCACGTAACTAAAAATAGAGCCCCACCATGATACCGCCCCGCTCCACCTCTCCCATGTCCTGTCAAGGAGAGCAGAGGAGAGCAGAGGAGAAAACACAACTGCTTCGCGCCCCCAAAAACCCCATTGCATCTTCTTCTCCGCTCTTCCTTTCACTAACCTCTCTCTCTAGAACAAACACCAGAGAGCAGAGGAGAATCATGGCGGATGCACCTCTGTACAAGCAGCACCGCAAGTACACCAGGTAGCTCCACGACGTCCACCTCCACGGCAATCACAAGCTCCATGTCCTTTGCACAAGCAAGGGCAAAGACATGGACAAGATGATGTCCACGTTCAGGAGGAAGCTCGGCGGAATGCCCGTCAAACTAGTCGGCGTTGATGTCGAGTACACACACTACGAGAAGCCACAGCGGGCAGCGGTGCTACAGCTATGCGTAGAAAAAGAATGCCTTGTCTACCACATATGTGCAGCTAAAGACAGGTAAGAATAACTATTGCTTGTCAATGTTGATTTTAAATTTTCTTCACTGCAATTGCCATAATATTTAAACTTTGGTTCTCATTTTTGAAAAGCATGGCATATGAATTTATTGACAGTTTTAATCTGGCTCCATGTATGTCACTCATGTGTTCAATTCTTGAATTATATTATCTAGCAATACACGCATTTTAATTATATTTTCTTCACTGCAACATATACAAAACATGTATGAAAATAGGTTCAAGAATAGAAGCATACACAAAACATGCATTGTTTATGCAATCTATTATCAGATTTACTAGTTATGTTGAACAAAGTATTAGCAACTGCTTAATGCAACAGATTCAGATACTCATATTGCAGTTCAATTTCAGAAAAACACAAAAAAACATTGGTAGTTCTAAAGAAATAAACTATATTCACTCTATACAAATATATTACAGGCCAATGGAACTAGACAAATTCTTGATGAATGATGAGTACACGTTCGTAGGATTCGCTATTGAAGGAGACAAAAGCAAGCTGAAGGTATCTGGTTTGGAGATCAACTCCGACAACTACATTGATATTCATGTGGAATGGAGAGACCCATACAATAAAAAGAAGTTTGACTCTTTGGCTGATGTTGCCGGCAGGATGATAGACATTCACTACCATGACATGAAGAAAAAAATTAACCGCAAGGAGGACCATACTCTGTGGGGATTTTGCCCGCTGCCAGAGAATCTTATCAAGTATGCAGCAATAGATGCATTCGCAACATATGAGTCATGGAGAATCATCTACGATGTCATAATGGGACTGGACAGGGCAAAAAGAGACAAAGAAGCAAAGAAGAAGAAGAACAAGGCTGTAATCCAATACAGCAACTAGAAAAAATCAGGGTTGTGTTTAGTTTCACTTTACTTTAGGCATTGTGTTGTTCTTTGTTTCATGTATGCAAGATTTGATGATGTCCGTTGCTTCATATCGAACATTTCTTTTGTAAAAACAATGTCAGTTTGCTTGTGATCAATTGCTTTCGCAGAAATTAGTTTGCATTAGAACAAGTATCTACGCAACTTTGAAAAATTTAATGTGTGATACCAAAACATACTATTCACATACAAAACATATTCAAAAACAACATTAAACAAAAAAAATTAGGTAATCTAACTACAAACTCATACATAAAAAAGAAAAGATTAATGCAGTTCAAAATCGTAAAAAAAAGGAGTACACATGTCTCAACATGCAGTCCACAAAAAAGTAATTATATAAAAAGAAAAATTAATATTAATATTTCTAAAAAAATATAATCCGTATACCATTCTAAACAAACGTGAATACAATTCACAGAACAAACATAAGGCAGTTCACGAAGTGTATACATGAAGTGCAGTGCATGCATAAATGTAGAACGACAAGGGCCGCAACAACTTTCGTGTGGTGCCCAACACACACACACACTTTCTACACGAAGTGCAGTACTCAACATTGGTGCAAGTAGTACAAATGACATCATTTGTACTACAACAAAAAAATATATCATCCAAAAAAAGAAAAAAATGCTTCAAATAAGGGAAAAAATTGATCACCCAGCTGCAACCAATCCCCGGACATTCTGTTTTTCCATCAAAGGGACGCGCGCGAACCCCTGGAGCCGCACCCTAAGAAAGGGGGGCGACGGGGTATGACAAACTCACCTACGCATGCGGCGCCACGGCAAGCCGCGTCACCGCCTGCTCCGGCTCGTTCCAGGCTCGGCCTCGCAGGGGATGGGGAGGGGGGTCACGACTCCCCTCCCCACCCCCTGCTCGGCCTCGCGCTAACACACGCAGTGCGATTGGTTGACAGGCGCAGTGCGGACATTCTGTTTTTCCATCAAAGGGGACGCGCGCAACCCCGGAGCCACACCCCAAAGATAGACAGGGGCGACGGGGTATGGTGGACTCGCCTACGCATGCGGCGACGCGGCAAGCCGCGTCGCCGCCTGCTCTGGCTCGTTCCAGGCTCGGTCTCGCAGGAGGATGGAGAGGGGGGTCACGACCCCCCCACCCCCTGCTTGGCCTCACGCTAACGCACGCAGTGCGATTGGTTGACAGGCACAGTGCGGACAATCTGTTTTTCCATCAAAGGGGACGCGCAACCCCGGAGCCACACCCCTAAGATGGACAGGGGGCGACGGGGTATGACGGACTCGCCTACGCATGCGGCACTGCGGCAAGCCGGATCGCCGCCTGCTCCGGCTCGTTCTAGGCTCGGCCTCGCAGGGGGATGGGGCGGGGGGGGGGGGTCACGACCCCCCCTCCCCACCCCCTGCTCGACCTCGCACTAACACATGGAGTGCGCTTGGTTGACAGGCGCAGTGGTGACATTCTGTTTTTCCATCAAAGGGATGCGCGCAAACCCCCGGAGCCACACCCCTAAGATAGATAGGGGGCGACGGGGTATGACGGACTCACGTACGCATGCGGCGCCGCGACAAGCCGCGTCGCCGCCTGCTCCGGCTCGTTCTAGGCTCGGCCTCACAAGGGGATGGGGAGGGGGGTCATGACCCCCCCTCCCCACCCCCTGCTCGGCCTCACGCTAACGCACGCATTGCGTACAGGAACAATACAAAATAGATAGACAACTAAAAAAATTGCCCCCCCAACCCGCCCATCTACCTTACCGTGCAAACAATAAAAAAACCAACTGCAAAACGCAACTTTAGGCAAAAAGCAGTGCGTTTTGTTTTGGCGAAAAAAGCAGTGCGGTATCATAAAGCAATGCAGTTTCGGCATGCACACACGTGCAACACTGAACTTGAAAGACAAAAAAAAATTTAGTGCTTTTTGTTGGACAAAGAAGTTCGGCATCAAATGCGATGTAGTTTATCGAACACATACCATACATATAAGCGTGACAAATACCAGTTCACATAGACCATGGTCATCAACAAAAATTAAAATTATACACTTATATATACTGTATGAGTTATTGATATAAAATACACATACATATACAAATTCGTCCACATATTCTGCTGCATAAAAGAACAAGAAAAAACACAACGATAGAAAAAAAAGTCTTTTTCATAGATTATCTACCTTAGTCAGCACACACATACACAAACATCAAACCCTAGTTATTGTCCACGCACAGCCTTTTGCCCCCAGTAGAAAATAGTGCCCCAAATGACTATTACTGCGTCTGTGACTGCGTCTGCGATTGCGACATGAAGTGAGCCCGAGGTCCGCAATCAGTTTGCGTAGCTCAAGCGACATGTCTTCATAACACAACATGTTCAATGGATTGAACAGCAGCTGGAACATGTACTCCGCCTTCCAATCTTCAACAGCAGGCTGAAAAAAGAAAAAAGAAAAAAAAATGCAGACAGGTGATTAAAAAAAGGTTGTCATAAAGAACAAAAAAGTGAAAGAGAAAACAGAAAAGGTGTTACGTCGGATTTCAAAATTTTCTCAACTAGACGTTGGCTGTCATACAACTGCGTCATCCTCAGAACATAGATTCCGCATCATTTTCTCCCTGTGCTGGCATGACCGGGTAAGATGGCTTCTCTGCCAATTTAACCCAGTCAGGGTGGTTCTTCGATTTATACATTTTTTCACCATAAATCGCCTTCAGCAGCTAAGTCATCCTCCTCATCTGGCAAAAAAGGAAGCACAAGGTAAGAATAACACACGTCACGGATCAAAGTTGATATTCAAACGAACAAAAAAATATAAAAGTTGTTCTCAAACGTCTAGACAATCCCTCTTTTAAGTGCACGTGAGAAAAATGCAGTTCTGTCGCGCATATGTTGCAGTGCACTACATAAACAATTGTGGTTCTATGTGTGCTAAAATTTGCATGTGCAGTTTATGAAAAAATGCAGTAGGAGAAACACAAAAAAGCTTTACGCTTGGCAAGAAAAAATAACATACCACTTCAGTGCAATCTGCGTGGTAGTCAGTCCTGCGCCACCTTGTCGTGACATCAGGATGGCCAGTGTACTTCCTACTGTCATGGATATCAAGGGTCTGGCGATGTTGGTTCATCGTGTATAAGGAATAATGACCATCCTTGAATCACGGCATATAATCTGTTCGCATAAAAAAAACAAAAATGAAATCAAAAGATCTTTCGACACGTCGCACCAGGACCACTGTTCCAAAAATAACTATAAAAAGAAATGCAATAAACCAGGAAAAATAAATGACAAAAAACAATGAACTTACCAGTTTTGCATCCAACAGGTTTGCGTCGTCGCTCACAAAAAACTTGAATTGGTTAACTGCATCTTCTAAAACAAACGATCTATGCACAACTGGCAACACAGGATTTCCGTCATTATCTTTCGCCACAGAGGTTTCCATTTGAAGAACGTACTGCACACAAAAAAGAACAAAAAAGGGACATGAAAAAAAGAATAAACAATGCAAGCAGGCATGGACATGAAAAAGCCAGTGCAATAGGAAAGAATGACAGCAAACATTTACCATGATAAATAAGGGTGAAAGTAGCACACGTTCACCGGATTGATAAGCTAAACCCAATTCAGGGTCTTGCTTCCAGTACTTGATGACAAAATCCATGATATACGAATCCATTAAAGCTCCTTTGCCAAATGTATCATAGATATAGTCGATATTGTAAGTATTGACATCACCAAAAGGACCATGCACCATAAAGAACGCGTTCCTGCAGTAAACATACACAGATGGGATCAATAAAATTAGAATTAATATCAAAACACACAAAAAGGATGAAAGGGCACACACATCACATAAAACTTACTCGCGGTATTTGGTTACAAAATCTTTGCTAAGAACAAGATCCTTTATTTTAATCGCCTCATCAATATATCTGAACCTCGGAGGCTTCAATTTCTCTATAGAGCATCTCAGCTTAAAAGCCCTCTCACCTGCCCTCTTGTTCGAAAATACTTCAACCTCATCCAAAGGAGGACGATTGATTGCTGCACTCCTAGTCCTAGTGACACATGCACACGGCGTAACAAAATCATCATCATCAATATCATATACATCATGTGGAGAGCTAGGTCGAGAGACACTTCCACCATTAGGTCCAGACACCACATTTGTGTTCAAACCATCTCTAGCCAAAGAACCAGAATTTTCTGGAGAGATTTCAATGACACAATCCTCCATAACCACATCAGAACCCTGGGACTCAAACAGTGACGTACAACCTTCATGAAGCCCCCCATCAAAACCTATAAACATGCAGAAAAAACATGGAAGCACTCAGCACAAAACACAAAAACCAAAAAACATGTATATAGAAAAATAGAATGCGGCCCACACTTGTATACATCAATGCAGCCCACTTCAATATAGCAATGCAACCCACTTCTCTACAGCAATGCAGCCCACACTTGTATACATCAATGCATCCTACTTCTCTATAGCAATGCAGCCCACACTTGTATACAGCAATGCAGCCCACTTCTCTACAACAATGCAGCACACTTGTATACATTAATGCAGTTCACTTCTCTACAGTAATGCAGCCCACACTTGTATACAGCAATGCAACCCACTTCTCTACAGCAATGCAGCACACTTGTATACAACAATGCATCCCACACTTGTATATAGCAATGCAGCACACTTCTCTACAGCAATGCGGCACACTTGTATACATCAATGCAGCCCACATTTGTATACAACAATGCAGCACACTTCTCTACAGCAATGCAGCACACTTCTCTACAGCAATGCAGCACCCTTCTCTACATCAATGCAGCCCCACACTTGTATACAGCAGTGCATCCCACATATAAAGAGCAATGCAGCTCACTTGACCATAAAGAAGCGGAACCAAGCAATAGACAAAAAAAGGGAGGATAAAGAAGTTCAATAAAACAACCTTTATCTGCAAAAATTAGAAGTGATGTTAAATCAAGGCAACACTTCCTCGATGTTAGCCAGCTATAGAGCATGGCCTTTCTGATGTAGGCAATGTGCTCCACCCCAAACTTAGCAACTCGAATACCATCCCATGTCTCCAAGAATTGAAACATATAGAATCCACAATCATGCCTGCAATAAAAAGAATAAAAAACATCAGTTTCACAAAAATGAAGTGAAAAAAAAACTTGAACAGTATGACACAGAAGGGCTGTAAAGAACGCATTTGGCTGCAACGGGACAATGACATGCTTCAACACAAATCCATCAAGTGTAGGAGGATTTAGCGGCTCATCAGAACTTGAGCTCCCTTCTTTCCATGCACGCTTGATATTTTTAACCATCCTCCTAAAAACCCTGACCGCATCAGGGCTGCCAGGTTTGTTGAGCGAGTCAAGAAATTCAAACCGCCTTTCTTTCACATTTAACGCCACTACACAATAATGACCAACACCATCCCTCGTATCTAGCGGATCAAAAGTTGCAAAAAGGACCTGTTGGAAGCATAAATAAATAAATAAAATTATTATAAGAAGAAAAAATAGAACGCTATAAAAACAAAACAGACAAAATATAGTATTCAACACATAAAAACGTCTCTCACCATATCCTTTTTATCAACACGCTCCTCGGCTTTTGAGGAGAACATCATTTAACACTCCTGCCTACAGTACCACCATTCCAAATATTTGTCTGCCGAAACAAAACCAAAAATCAAATAGTGCTCAAGCAAAACAGGTCGTCGCACGAAATCAGAAAAGAAAATTAAAAAGTAAAACAATTTTTTTTGCATTCTAACACAAATATGGTACAGGACAACCATTGTCGGAGATCCCTTAAACTTATCTACCAGCAAAGAAACCCCAAGATCTACAAGCCTTGTAGTGAGCATCCCTTTATCCCAAAAGGATTGACCAACTTCGCCAATGCTAATATCACCAACCTCAGTTTTAAAAGCAATCATGTCCCTGAATTTTTCATGAAAAACTGAAACATAAGATACTAAAAAAATAACAACAAAGAAAAAGGGGTAAATACAAAAATTAGATAAGACATATGAACAAAACAATTTCTAAAAAACCATACTTCTTCTTCTTGTCCTTCCGAGCCCTCGTAACAGCAGCGTACAACTCATAGTATCTTTTCAGAAGAGCTGGATCAATGCTCGACGGTGTCACAACAGGAAGTTCGTCATCTATAATAAAAAAAGATGAAGTTCACTTATCCAAACAATGAAGTTTAAATATTAAGATAAGGAAATTCTGCTAGCTATTTTGAAAATCATAGACAAAAGATCAAAGTTTCACTTATCATTAAACATCTAATACAGATACCATAGTAATTAAACAACATGAATGAGAAAAACTTCAAACTGCACTGTTAAAAAAACTCTTGCCTTCAGTGTTAGAGTCTTCAGGCTACTGTTCTTCAGAGCTGAGCAAAATATTTTCTTGCATAGGTTGCGACGAATCCACCACAACCTCACTGGACTTTCCTTCTGCAGCAACATCAACATTCTCTGGATTTGCAACAGTCTGGTCAACAGCAACATCCTTAGATACTTCAACTACATGAGGCTCCACTCTTGATACTTCCGGAACATCATTGGACACCAAACAGACAGGGGAAGCAACAACACTAGTAGCAGGGGCAACATTCTCTAGTGGCTTTTCAATACCAACATCAGAATCTTCATGCCGACTGGTGGGAACAACATCATGGGATCCTTGAGCTACAGAAGGATCTGCACAGTCAACGGCAACCAATACAGAAGCATCAACACTGCCACGGCCATCAACAACACAACTGCCCTGATTCAGATCAACGTGAACTTCCACGTTCTGTTCTCCAACCTGTGGAAAGTTTAAAAACACACAGTAACACAAAAATGAGCATGGGGATAACTAACACAACAACACACAACACACTTATGTCAAAAGACTGCTGACAACATACACATAACAACTACAGTCCACATATGCAAAACAACACCAACACACGTGTGTCAAACACAACTACAACTGCAACCCACATATATATAAAAAAAGAACTGCAGTTCACTTTGACAAACACTGCAGTTCAGTTATGTTAAATACTGAAGCTCACGTATGTAAATCAGTATGGACCGCGCATGCCAAAAGAACTGCAATTCACTTCTGTCAAACAATGAAGCTCACACATGTAAAACTATTGCAGCTAACATATGTAAATGAAAATGCATATGGATGAACATAACAGCGTACATCAAGTTTATAACAAACAAAAAAATAGATTACAACCCACTAACAGAACAAATAATACAACTATACCTTATCAGCTACAACATCCAGAGGGGACGATGCATCAGCCAAGACCTCATCCTTCCCAGAGCCATCGTAGGTCTCTTTGTGCACATCACAAGCAGCAACACCAGTCTACGGGCATAGAACAAACCAAAAACGAGAAATAAGATGGTACCGACCAAAAAAGAAAAAACTTCAACTATGCACAAGCTGTACACACTTCACAACAGTGAAGTACACACAAAAAACAAAAAAATGGGAAGCAAACAAATGCAAGTTCAAAGAAAAAGGGACGCATGGCAGAACAGACATGGCGGGAGTATTTATACCTGAACAAGTCCATCATCTCTAGTTCCATCAACACGAGAAGATTCCACTCCAGCCTATAACAAAACAAAAATAGTGAGGAGCAGTCAACATAATACACAAAAAAAGAGGTTCAAAGCCGCAAAAAACCTAGAACATACATTGTCAGCGCCAATGCCACCATCTTGACGGGTCATTTTGTCCAAAATATGCCCGGCATCCTTCTCATACCGACCGCATTTTTCTTCCTGTGAATGTCTCAATTGAGCATACAAAGTCCAAACATGTGTCACTGCAATCTTCAGGCTTTCAGTCACACCACAATCAAAATTGTGAGCAGCAACAATATCTTCATCTCGTGGGCCATGTCCAACAGGGAAAAAACCAGCAACTGTCCGCAACCTGTCACCAGAGGTTTGCAAATCTTCAGTCAGCTTCAAAACCTTCAGAATAAGCTCATCAATCTCCTCATGTTTTTTGCCGCCAACAAATGTCTGTTTATAAGAGCTTGTATTATCAAACATCTGTTGAGGCATGAAACCACGAGTATGCGGCACCTCATCATCACAGGCAGGAAGTTGACTACAGATAGGCTCATAAAACCTAGCATGAGTGTTAGGCCCTGCATTAGAGCTGCCGTGTACAACTGCAACAGGACGATTGTACACAATATCACCTGACGCCTTCCGCTGCAAAAAAAGATAACATGCAAAGAGAAGTACACATGTGAGTACTAGAAAATTTCACATTTATAATGGCTGCACATTTTTTTAAACAATAAATCCGATATTAAAAAATCAGGTGCACTAACCGGCAGCTTCCCAAATTTGTAACTTTCCAAGTAAATCTTTCCCTTCACAAGAACATCCTCATTGTACAACTTCATCAGGTCCTTGGTCATCAGGAATGACGCACGTGGCGTCAACGTGTGCATGACTAAAAATTTGCGAAGCTTCAAGTAGTCAAGATACATAATCAGGGGGACAATGGCACAACCCTCTGCACAATTCTGCTTGCTGCCTTCTGTTTGCCACCTAACCACAGCTGCATGCAACTCATCAACAACAAGCTGACAAAAGTCCATCTGAGCCATAGCCGCATAATCCATGTTCTCTACCATCGCAGCAACTCTACCCAAACGAACTGCAGGCCCCGGGCACAACAAATTACGGTGAAGTATCAGGAAGAACACCTTCATAGCAAGGTCAACACTCACATAATCATCTTCCTCCACCAACACCTTCAACTTCTCAAGCAAGTCCTTGACACCTATACTTTTTGAACGGTCAAAGCCAAGCTCATCCTTGAGGGCAGTCAACGATTCATCATGACCATTGGAAGCATGCATGGGTGTAGTGTGACGTCCCATAGGTAAATCAAAAATGTGATGAACTGCATCACGATTGATTTGAAGAACCCTTCCATTCCCAAAGTCCATTAGCATGGTGGCAGGGTCAATCACTCCCATCAGATAGCACATAAGAATGCGCGACACATTTTTCTTTACTCTCAGATCAAAGACAACACCAAATCCAGCATCCCTAACACGGCTGCAATGCGCCTCTTTCAACAAAGAAGCAGCCTTGCAAACAGTGGGAAGCGACAAACGCACGGTCTTGTTAAATCGAGAATCATCTCCCTCACCATCATCTTCAGTTGCATTGCTCTTACTAGACTTCTCCCTCTGTGTAAAGGGAAATGCAGTCCACATTAGAAGACTAGGCATAAAAAAGAGACATAGAAAATACAGAAATAATAAAAAATGAAGGAAAGAAATACAGTGCACGTCAACAAACCTTTGGAGCATCATCCACCTTCTCGCCAGAGTCACCACCAACATCTTCATCGACATCATCATGGGCACGCTTGGGTAGACTCTTAGATGAACCACAGTCTTTGCGTCTAGAAGGATGAACACCCTTCACATAATCAGCAAGCACAAAGTCGTCGTCATCAGAATTGGGACCTTAAGTGACATGTAGTTGTTTGCGTTGAGGATCATCACTACCACCAGCTTCAGCAGTTCTCTTGCCAAGATTCTTCTTCATTCCAGCAACACGTGGACTCCGCCGAGGTGTACCACCTTCCTCAGCAACAGTACTCAACCTCTTCTTCACCTTGCCAAATTTACCACCCTTGGCACCATCTGCAGATCTCCTCTGCTTCTCCTTCTCAGCAAACTCTTTTGACTCAATTTCAAACCTCAACTTCTTCTTGCTTTGCTTCAATTCATATTGACGAAGCTGTTCCGGGACCATCCAATCCTGTGTAACTTCCTCTGTACCATCAACAGACTGCGATTGTGTTTCAGACAAGACAGGACGTCTTTGATCAAAGCTCACACCAACATTACACTCTGCAAACTAATGGTCAATCAATTGAGTAACCTCCTCAAACCCAGGCGCCCCAGCATGGAAAACAAACACTGCGTCAAAATAAAGTTTGACTATGCTTGTTAAAAATTGCACAAAAAGAACAAATGCAGTACAGTTAGACATATAAATGCAGTGCTCCAACCATAAATTCAAAATAACAATGCAGTTCACACATACATACAGTGGAGTTTACATATAAAAATAAATGCAATGCTACATATACTAAATTCAAGGTTGTTCGCAACAAAAATGTCGGACTAGATAAAACAAAGCATACACAAAAATAAACAAATTAATCACATACCAGAAGGAGGGGCCACACTTATGGGAGAATATTCAATCGGAGAATTCACTTGATGTTCTCCCTCGACATCATGATCCTTACCACCAGGACGAGGAGAGTCAATTGGTGTATCATTATGAGCACTGCAATCACCTACTGGATTCAAAAAAAAAACCAAAAAAAAGAAATTACAAAAACATCACATGACAAAATAATGCAAACGAACGCTGACAACTAACAGAGCATAAACCAATATGCAGGATGAATTAGGAAACTACATAAACATCAAACAAAATAAACAAAGCCTAAAAATAAGCACTCCACATACCCTGAACTCCTTCTCCCGACCTGCTCGGCGAAGACATAGTGTTTCCCTGCAGCACAAGGACGAAGTGACAGACATAAGCAACAAAATCGGCAAAAATCTCATGAAATGCTAGATCCACATTGCTACACACAACTATCGACTTCAAAACAAGATAAAATCGACTGCCTACGGAAAAATTACACAAGCAAAAAGAGCGACAACAACTACAAGAATCACAAAAACAAGACGAGGGGACGATCAACACCGAGGCCAAGCGGAACATACCACAAAAAAGTGTGCGGCGACGGCGGCGAGAAGGGGGAAGGGGGGGCGGCGACGGGAACAGACAGGAAAGGGCTGCGGGAGAGCAGCGGCAAGGGCTCACGGAGCAGGACAGCGACGCGGAATGCAGGAATAAGGACCTCTTGAGGGCGGCGGTTCCCCGGGCGACGGCGGTTGCTACGCGAGACGACGGTTTTGCTCGAGGGAGAGATGCCTCGGGAGAAACTGCAAAAAAGGAGAGGGGATTGTTCTCGGTCTCTCTCTCTCTGACAGCGGAGCGGTGGAATAGCCTGGAAGGGATACGTAGGAGGCCCGCGTGTCACAAAAAGGGTCATAAAAAATAGGCCGTCCCAAAAACGGCCCGGACAAAATAATCCAGTCTACATCAAAACGGACATATTACTAAAAAACAAAAAAACGCACATGAAAAAGTGCCCCCTCCCCTCTCCCCCTAAACCTCCCGTATAGTGCAGTAAGCACAGGCAAAAAAACAAATGCAGTACGCAGTACTAAAAAAAGCAGTGCATTTCGTTACGGGATGCAGTACGCTATAGCAATCCAGTTCCGCATTATGTAGATGAATATATAAACGGCATAGAACACAACAATGAAGAAAAACGCGAACACAAAAAAAGTAAACGCAGTGCGGAAGTACACGAACGTGCAGTACAGGATCATAACCAATGCAATACAATTGTAATTTGCTAAAACAGTGCAGTCCCATACATTCGAAAAAAAGATTACAACAAAGTAAAGACCGACAAACAAAAAACAATAAGTTCAAAAAAAGTGGGGGGCCCCCACCCCCCTCCCATTTCCCTACCCCTACTGTCGGGGATATACCCCGCGGTATAAACCGCCGGATGTATGACCCGGCTAGAGTTTGGCGATTCACTGGCAACCCACTTGGACATGGCGGTTTACGGTTCATTGGTAATCCGGTAGGCGGGTCAGAGGAGCGACAAGACCCGGTGGCCCAACGGGCGGTTTATGGAAGGCCGGATCATGCTATGGTGGGCCGGTTTAAGAGGAAAGGAATATTTACCTTACAAAGAGTTAAGACCAGGACTTGTATCCGGTTTGTATTAGAGATAGACTAGTCCTAATCCTAATAGGACTCCACATGTAAACCGCCCCTTCAACATATATAAGGAGGGGCAGGGCTCCCCAAAGGGGGACAAGCTAGAAGCAAGAAACAATCTCTAGGGCTAGACACAAAGAGGAGAGCCGGTTTACGGCGACTCCCTCGTGATGATAATGAGACCTAGCCTCAAACAGCATGTAGGGTTTTTACCGGATGATGTTTCCCGGGGCCCGAAGCTGTCTAAATCCCTGTCTTGTGTTGCATCTCTCGATTCCACTCAACCCCTCTCAAGCTACCACATAGATGAGTTGGCCTCGCGACTAAGTCCTTACACTAAGGACATCTGACGTGACAATTCCACGGCAGTTGGCGCCATCGTGGGGCCCGCGCACAGTGGTGATGAGTTCTTGGAGGGATCTCTCCTCGGGTTCGAGAAGCTCGTGATTTCGTCGGATGAGGAAGAGCCGACAAATTCGTTGTTTTGTGATCTGGAACATGGTTAAGCTTTGGAGCCAGCAAACTTAGAGCTCACGAGAAATTAGGGTTTCGACTTGTGCGCCGCCGGACGCATCTTTCGTATATTATCAGTTCAAAGGCGGTTACGCTGGAGCATCTGGCGAAACCGCGGTCCCGATCAGCGGGAGTCACAAAAAATATGAGATTGGTTCGGGCTCTAAACCAACGTTGGAACTTGGAAGAAAAAAGAAAACAAAGGACAGCGACAAGACATCGACGGCCAGCGTCCAAATTGACAGCGACAAGAAACCAACTTTGTCCAGATTCTAACTCGGCCCGCGCCATTAAAAGGAAACTAGGATTGTGTAAGGGTCCGTGGGATGTGCCGTGAGTCGCCGAGACCGACAAGTTATTTGCTGCCGATTCAACGCATAAGCAGCGATGGAGATCGATTCTTGTACGGGCAGTCCGCCGAGGTGGACACAAAGTTTCTGCTGCGCCCTGCTGTCAAAACGCAAGTCATCTCTGTACGCACGCGCTCGAATCCAGCCGGATGATCTGGCAATAGTAGCATTATCATATCTCTGAAGTTACAGCCCCGTTACTCACTTGAAGGACCAAGCACCAACTTCTACGCAAGAATTAAAAGCTAATACTACTACTTACTCCTACATGGGAAGGACAAAGACTTACGCAATGCACCAAAGATTCTTCACGTGAGTTTGCCAAATAGGCTCACGTACAAAAAAACAAGGGAGTCAACAATAGAAGTGGATAAGGTCACGGACTTAATCTCTGTCTCCCTCCGTCTTCGTCTTGGAGCCGCCACCGCCGAACGCGTTTCCGACCGCTGCTCGGCCGTGGCCCCGCCGTGCCAGTGCTTCTTCAACTCGCCGCTATGGTTGTAGCCCTGCCCTTCCTTGTGCTTCATGGAGCTCGCCTCTGAGCCGCTTGTGCTTCAGCTAGACTTTGCCGCTGAGGCCGCGACCTCGCCTCAAGTTGCTGCCTTTGCTGCTGCTACGTTAACGGCTGCACTTCGAGCCCTTCACAGCAAGCGGGACTGGGTACAGAGGAGTTTCCGGAAGCGCTCTCGCGAATGATGAACAGTTACAGTCAAGTATCTTTGCAGCTGCTATGAAGCAAATACACCAAAGTGGTACTAATTGCAATGCACGGAGTTCAAAGTATGTGCGTCCGTGCCGGACTGCGCCTGGGCCAAATCATCTGTCGTCCGCTCAGGTGATATCTGTCCAACTGCTTCATTCAGAATATATTAATTTATTTGAGGAATAGATATTCCGGCCAGTTTATTTTAATCATGCAGGACGGATGTTCATTATAAAAGCGATGCCATGTTATGGATACCAAGCGTACATTGGCAGCATCTGCCGTGGAATCTGGGCGTGCCGCGGTGGCCAACTTATGCATCCGCAGCGCGACTGATTCGCCCGTCCGCGGCTAACTCATCTGTCCGCTCTCGTGGTTGACTCGCTCGTCCGCGTGGCTTACCGCATCTGTGGTTGATTTGCCCGTCCACGCGGTTGACCGCGACCGTGGTTGACTTGCCCGTCCGCACCGGCTTAACGCTGCGGCCATCTCATCTGTCTGCTCCCGTGGCCGGTTCACCCGTGATTGATTTCCGCTTCATACAGTTATCATCAACTTCATGGCGGGTTATTTCCGGCCCAAACGAATCAGGTGATATCCATCTAAGTCTATTTTTGGCATATGTTGTTTTTGTAAAAAGAACAATTACGTTGGTTTTGCATATTTTTATATACAGGACATTTATTGGCCACAACATTGGTGTTACACCATGCATATGGAGCGTGCACCGGCGTCATTATATACTGGCTTTTGACCATTCCACACTGCTTAATGGACGTGCGCAAACCGCCGGTGGTCCGGTTTACATCAACACGCGGCCGGTTCTCCATCTGCGCCGGCTTACAACACCTGTGGCCGATTCTCCGTCTACGCCGGTTTATAACGCCCGCAGGCGACTCTCCATTCGCACCGGTTTACAACGCCGCGGCCAACTCGGCCGTCATTAATTTCAGCTTTACCATGGTGATCATCAACTCCACGATGAATAACCTCTGGCATGATATATCAGGTGAAATCCATCCAATATATTTTATATTGTATATTGCCTTCTTTAAAAGAGTGATTACTCCGGTTTGCAAAGTTGTCTAATACAGGACCCTAAACCGCCATATTGGTGCAAATTTAAAGGCCGTTAGAAAATTTCCGGCTTAAAAAGAAGAATTCCGGTTTAATATCCGGCTCAAGGGGAAGATGTCTCCCACAAAGTTTTGAAGCTCTCAATATCCGGTTCAAGATCCCGGCTCAAGAAGAATTTATCTCTTGCAAAAAGTTAAAAATTACCGAAGAGGACCTGCTGCCATGATGCGCGGTTCAAACATGGGTATCCTGTCTTATTGGCCTAACATATTATTGATCACATGGGGGCTTCTGCTTCATAAAGCGGGGTCTCTGTCTTTCTTCATCATGCGTGGTTACACGGAGTGGTTCTGTTTTAAAGCGGCCTCCGGTTTACCCCTTGACATTTGTTTTTTATATATCACTGGGGGCCTTGGTCGTGTCCGAACCAACGCGACACCCTTTGATAGGCGACAGCCACCAGATCATTTGGGGACATGGTCAAGTCTGAACCAGTCACGCCTCTTGGTTGGCCTAAGGCCACAAAATCACTTGGGGGCATGGTCGAACCCGAACCATTGCCACGCCTCTTGATCTGGCATATATGCCACGAATCATTTGGGGACCTGGCTGACTTGAACCATTGTCACACCTATTGGGGGCTTGGTCCTGTCCGACCACGGTAATACCATCTGATCAGCTCAGTATAGCATGTCTTTTGCAAATGGTTTTATCATTGCCTTTGCTTGAAATTTTCTTTAATAAATTTTCCTTCTTTGTTGCGTTCTTAAACCGACAAAATTCGCAGACCGGTTCGACTGTCAATTGACGGATCACGGTCAATCTTTAATCCGGAGACTATTTGCCCGGTTTGATTTTTCGATTTTATGTTACCATCTTATTATGGAGTAAACCGGCGTTCATTAACCCGGCTTGAGTTTCAATTACAAATTGTCAGTGCATGACCAATTATAATCCGACGATTATTAATCCAGTCTGGTTTGACTACGAGTCGCCAGTATTATATATGGTTAAACTGGTGTTTATCACAACCCGGTACGGTTTATCATCAACCGGCACAGTATGAAAGGAGTTATCATTACTCAAGATTGGGGTTATCACTCTTACTACAAAAAATTGGTAAACCAATGATGTGATTCAATATCACAGGTATGATATATTTCATTGATTATTCTTAAGTGCAGCCTTGGTTATAAACCTGGGTTATATGTTGGGCATTATGACCCGTCCGGCGATAAACCGCCAGGACACTTTAAACTTGTTATATGCAGAGACAGGTTGAATAAAGCATGATGATAAATTATCCGGTGTTTATTAAACCGGCCTGGCTTTAAGACGATAAGTCGCCAGTATATGATGGGAAAATTATCCGGAGTTTATTAAACCGGCCTGGCTTTGGACTATACGTCGCCAGTATATATTTGGATTGCGCCATTGGAATCATGCGCTTATAAATGATTGGGTTATATTATTCAAATAGCCAAATTTGGCTGAATTTTCATTATGATATTGGATGAATTTTTCATATCGGATTATATTATCTTGAATAGCCAACATGGCTGGATTTTTATGGTTATTAGTAACCGGTATTATTGAGTTTTCAAAGTCGCTTTAGCGCAACAGTTATTATTTTATCAAAGGATATGATTTATTCTACAATGGAAGGAATAGTCCCGAGTCGCTGCAGGCTCACGACCCGGCACTTGGGGGCTACATTATTCAAATTGAGATTACATGCAAGTCTCATGTCGCTGCAAGCATGCACCATGACACTTGGGGGCTAATGCAAAGTAATTTTCTGCTCATATTATTGAAGACCCGACTCATCACATTATAATGAGTCGGTCCTTGGGGGCTACCAATTGCTCCTGTCAACAGTTGAAGGTACAAAGCTTTTTATTCATTATATTGAAGAGTCCACTGCTCAGTTGGTAAAGCACAAGGCTCTTAACCTTGTGGACGTGGATTCAAGTCCCATGATGAGGGTTACATCATATGATGTTATTTTCATTGAAGTATATATTAAAGTCCCAGCTCAATATTATCTTACTGAGCCGGCCCTTGGGGGCTACACATCATTGCTCAAATCTACATGATTATACCTACAGAGTCCCTGCTCATTATTGCATAATGACCCGGCTCTTGGGGGCTACACTGGTTGAAGTTTTTATGAGTATAAGACAATTGCAAGTCCCAGGTTATTGTAAGCATGATAACCCGGCACTTGGGGGCTACATAGTATGGAGTATTCAGTTTTTACTAGTCACTGGGATGAACAACATGGATTTCTTCTTAAGTGGCAGTATTTATATTGAAGCAAGTCTTAAGCCATCACTTTGTTCTGCTCAAGACTTGGGGGCTACAGGTATTATATTATTATTGAAGAACTATTTTCAAATTCTCTGTTTTGAGCAAACTGGATTAACCCGGCGTCACCAATCATTATGACCCTGTGGCTGTAACCTGGCGTCATCAATAATCATGAACCGGCATTAGCAACAATCATGAACCGGAATTATCAGTTTTTATAACCAGACAATGGTGGTAATCATAAACCGGCAAGTTTTACATCTTCAAGCCGGCTGGATATCAGTTGAATATTTCAGAGACTAATATTTTTGCCAAGTCAAAGCGTTGAAGGCCGATTCAAATGGATTCTTTATTTACAAATATCTTCTGCAAGCAAATTGATTATGAAGATGGTTATTAACTTGGAAGGAAGAAATGACAAGGATTTAAGGACGATCAAGTGCCGGCTTACAAATATATTTAAACTGGAGCACAACCCGACAAATTTGTTCTTGTTGCAGATCAGTTTAACATGGATGAATCCAAATTAAACTGGGGGCTAATGTCGGGGATATACCCCGCGGTATAAACCGCCGGATGTATGACCCGGCTAGAGTTTGGCGATTCACTGGCAACCCACTTGGACATGGCGGTTTACGGTTCATTGGTAATCCGGCAGGCGGGTCAGAGGAGCGACAAGACCCGGTGGCCCAACGGGCGGTTTATGGAAGGCCGGATCATGCTATGGTGGGCCGGTTTAAGAGGAAAGGAATATTTACCTTACAAAGAGTTAAGACCAGGACTTGTATCCGGTTTGTATTAGAGATAGACTAGTCCTAATCCTAATAGGACTCCACATGTAAACCGCCCCGTCAACATATATAAGGAGGGGCAGGGCTCCCCAAAGGGGGACAAGCTAGAAGCAAGAAACAATCTCTAGGGCTAGACACAAAGAGGAGAGCCGGTTTACGGCGACTCCCTCGTGATGATAATGAGACCTAGCCTCAAACAGCATGTAGGGTTTTTACCGGATGATGTTTCCCGGGGCCCGAAGCTGTCTAAATCCCTGTCTTGTGTTGCGTCTCTCGATTCCACTCAACCCCTCTCAAGCTACCACATAGATGCGTTGGCCTCGCGACTAAGTCCTGACACTAAGGACATCTGACATGACAATTCCATGACACCTACCATACCACGGACTGCAGTAAGTACACGCAAAAACAATATGCAGTACGTGGCGGTAGAAGTATGCAGTGCATTCCGTAGCGCAATGCAGATCGCCGAAGCATATAGCAAAGACACGCAAAAAACGATGAAGTACACACATGTATACACAGTTGCAGTTCTGATTTGTACGCGATGCAGTGTGGAAGTGTAAGCAATGTAGTTATGTTGTCATGCAGTATACATATATAAAACATGACAAAATGCCCATTCGCACAGAAAAGTGGTGGTTAAAAAAATTTGCTGATCAAAAATAAAACAAAACCACCTTAAAAAAACCACGTTCGCATACAACCACCCAATCAGAGCAGTTCCATCGCCACAAGCCCACGATCACAGATGCAAAACCAACCCACGATCTGCACAACCGCATCATCAGCGTGGTCATGCAGTTCATCCGATGAGGCCATCCCACCCCGCGCCCTCCCCTTACATTCAGACCCCTGCCAAAGGCCTTCTCATCCACAACAACACAAGTATCCATTGTGCTGCCACCAAATCGCCCCATATCAACGCAAAAGCACCAAGCCCTGCTACCGGCGATGACGTTCACCGACGAGTACAAGGGCGACAACGCCGTGGAGGCGCACGGCAACACCAAGTTGCACGTCATTCACACCAACGACAAGAAGCAGATGGCGACCACCCTCGCGCAGTACGAGCGCCACCTCAGCCTCCAGCGCCACAAGATCGTCGGCATTCATCTCGAGTACGACAACGACCCTGAAGCGACGCAAAAACCCACCCTCTGCCAGCTCTCCATTGGCAAGAATCACCCGGTGCTGCTCTTCCAAATGAGCAACACTGAAAGGTGCACCGTCTTTGACAACTTCCTCGCCGACCCTAGGTACACCTTTGCAGGCTTCTACATCGACGGCGACAAAACTAGGCTGGAGCGCCTCAAACTGGAGGTCGCCAACTTCGTCGACATCCAGAGGGAGTGGAGGGTGCCCGAGGCAACCAAGCCGTTGGACTCCCTCGGAGACGTCTTCGGCATGCTCATCGACGACTACTATAACAACTTGAAGAAGAAGATCACCGCCGATGTGCACCAGCGCTGGGCCACCCTGCCTCTGTCCAGGAGGCACATCGAGTACGCGGCAAAGGACGCCTACGCAGCGTACGAGTTATGGAACCGCATCACCCTCACCCAGGACGGCCTTCGCCGTGCAAAGCTGGAGAAGGAGGAGCCCCCCAAGAAGCGCGCCAGGAGTAGCTGGGGATGGGGAGATCCTAACTAGTGAAGAAGAAGATGATGCCGGCCAGGAGCTAACAATGCCTGTGTTCTTTTAGAATTATCATCAAATTTGCTTTATCTTGTTTGCTTATGTATCGTTAGTTTGCTTGTGTGCTGAACCTAGTTTGCTTGCCATGCAGAATCGCTTTGTAATGATGAACTTTGATTATGTTAGTTTGCTTTCTGTTCAACTTAGTTTGCTGGTGATGAAATTGTCGTACAGAATACCTGTGTTAATTTGTTTTCTGTTGTCTGCTAATGTATCATTAGATTCGAGCAGTGCAGAAAACGGAAAATGAGTTGCAGTGTGCAAACAGGACGCATGCAGTGCAAGTTGTGTACGAATGCAGTACAGAATCTGTCGAATGAAGTCTTAACATACCCAACAAAGCAGTGCACGAACCTAAATTTGAAAAAAGAATACATAAGAGCAAAAACAGAAAAATAAAAAAGCAAACACGTAAATAATCAATGCAGTACAGAAATATATGAACGTGCAGTACAGAACCATAATCAACGCATTACGCGTATGATTTACTAAGCAGTGCATTCCCATACATTGGAAAAAAAGATTACATAATAGCGAAAACACAGAAACAAAAAATGGCAACTGTACATGCAGTACATAATGCGTGCACATACAGTACAGAACCCTGATCAATGCAGTGCACGCCTCGACATTGAAAAAAACACCTAAGACAGAAAAATAAAAAGAAAAAAATTGACCACCCAAGTGCTACCGGCCCCAGCCAGTCTCGTAATAGGTCTGCGCCCATAGAAGGCGAGTCGTTCTGAGTCATAGTGCCTGGGGCCGGCCACACATGGGCCCACAGGTCAGAGAGCATACAACTGCGAGCGCTGTGTTTAAGCGCCCAAATAAGTAACAAGAGGAGTTCGGCACAGTGGCCTCGCCAGCGCTTATAAACATGTCAGGCGCGCCTTCCGCGGGCGAGGTGGGACTGAACATTAGACCGCACACAACGCACCGGGAACCAGCCGTGCTAACAGGCCGACTTGGGACCAATTGTGTTTTCACTACCCGAACACAGGGCCAACAAAAAAAAGAGGCCACTAAAAATTAAAAAAAAAATCCTACATACCGTACACAAACACATGCCCAACCACGCGTTCGCAGTTCGTTGTGATATGACAATGCAGTTTGCTTTTTTCAAGTAAGCAGTCCTGTTGCTTCTTAAATGCATTCGTGTTCACTGAATCAGACCCAATCCACCACCTAACACCAACCACACCATTTATTACTTCCATTGCTCAATTGGTTGCATAAAAACTTATCCATTCGTGCTACAGACTAACACAACTCCTCCCCCCGTTCCTCATTTTCCTCAAATCGTAGATCTAGGGTTCATCCCATCCACAACTCTTCTCTGGAATTCCACTAAACCCGCCATGGACTGTAAGTGCGGGTGCTTGGCAAGGATGGAACTGGTAGGGGACACATGCGTCTACGCAGAAGGTCTAGAGCTCACCAACACTGAGTGGCGCAGCATGCTCGGCTGCCTGATGATACCCATCAGGGGGTTTCGTGCACCATTTCTTCATCGCCTCACAACCGCAGATCTCCAGGAAAGTTGGGTATGTTTTTCCCCTCACAATTTTGGACATAATCAAGCCTGCCAATACACATCTGAATATATAGTTCAATCAATTTGTTCAATAATGTCAGCAAAAATAAAAAACAGAATTTGTATTGTTGTTCAGATTTGTTAGCTATTAAGACTAGATACTTCCACCTATCTTTCTTCAATACCACACCAGGTATCGACACTAGTTAGATCAGAATCCCAACGCATGAACAAAAAAAGGGTCAGTAGATAAGCGTTGCAGTTATCTTAACATGCTGGAGAAGTACATTGTTACCGACATTGCAGTGCAAGCATGTTGCAGTATAATATATATCCCAGTAAAACTAGGAGTCAATTGCGTATATAAGTTTTTTCATACATTGCAACTACTTTAGAAAATAGCAGTCATATGTATGTAACTATTTAAGTAAACACAAACAGATCATACTAAGTATAAAACAAAAACATTTGCTGTTTACTTATAAAATTCTTTTTCCACCCATTCCAATATGCAGAAACTGCCATCCACAATAAAATTTCATGCTCCGAGTTCAGGGAAGCTTACTTTGGAGACAGAACACAAGAATGGGTATGGAGACATGCAAGCTGACTACCACATTGACTCTGAAAATTGCATCAACATAACTACTGGTTGGAAAGATTTTGTCTCCCAGAATGGCTTTGAGGTCGGAGAAGTGGCCATGGTGTTTTTCTACAAAGAAGAAGACTCCATCAAGTTTACAATATTTGCACTCTAGGCTGTCTAATATGAAGCAACCAATATTTCTAATGCTTTGGTTATGTTGTATGCTTTTAAAATTATGTCCATCAGACAATTTGAATGATGCATATTTAATGTATGCAACCTCAACTGCCTCATTTTATCATCCTTTTTAGACAAAGTTGTTGTTGGCAGTAATGCAGTTCTCTCAAGCACGTAGTGTGGTACTAATAATAAAAAAAGCAGCCCTCTGAACATTAACAATGAAATGCAAAATGGTCGAAACTTTGCAGTTAACATATCATGTTCAAGAACAATTCCCATAGTATGCAGTTCAAAAAAATTCTTATAATAACTATTCAGCTAACAAAAGCGTATAATGGACCATCCACTCTAATAGCAGAATTGAAAATTAACAAACACTGCTAATGCAGTACGGAAATGCATATTATGCACTCATCTAGAACATAGAATGCAGTTTAAGAAAAGGAGAAATCTCATAAGCAGCAATAACCACTGTAATGCAGCTACAACGAAGTACACTACCAAAGAAAATGAAGTGCACTACAACGTATGCCACGACTACAAAAAATAAAATTAAAGCAGTAAAACTACACACATGTGATAGATTAATAGAGGTGTCAATTTCACTCGCAACTCCATAACACGCCTAAAAATTGTACAGCCACTAAACTATAGAAAAATACCACCGAAAAATTTACACGGAAGACACGACAATGGGACGAACATCACCAACTTTCATTTCAAGAATGAGATTCAAAAAATGACAATTATACCCGAAATACAATGAATTCAAACCTATAGCAACAGTAATTACAATATTCAAACATGCATGGACGAGCAAAATCAAAAAAATCGACAAGAACAGAGGAGCGGACAAAGCTCACCCGCCGCAACAATCAAAATAACAAAGAATTGAAAACTAACTCCTAAAAATTAATAAATTATAGAGAGAACGGACGGATTAAAACGAACGCAACCAAAGAATTCCTACTAAAAAATAACATCCGACCACAAAAAAACGCATCTGATGCGAACACAAACGAAACAGAGAAACGCCCGTCCGGCAAATCCCTCGATTTGCAAGCACTTTAGTAGATTTTCCTGTAAAATACAAAGAATAAAGCTAAAATGACATGCAGGCACAAACTGAATCATCCCGCAACACCCGATTCCACACAAAAAACGCGGGTGAAACACCAGAAAATGAAGCAGTTCTCCCGTAAAAGCACTGCAGTGCCCGGCATCAAGAAGATGGAGTGCACTTGCGTTGAGCGTGCAGTGCGGAAGTGGTGTGCAGAATAGTTATTCTGCTAATATTAGCAGAATAGTTATTCTTGTGTTATTCCGCACTGCACGCTTAACGCAAGTGCACGTTATTCTTTGAACCAAGTGTGTTGCAGTACTCACACGAGTGAACTTCTCGTCGGAAAAAACTGCATGCGTTATTTTTTCGGTACTATTTTTGCTCTAATTTTTAACTGTTTATCGGAATGAGGCGTGTAATATACTGCTGAAAAGCTATGGATTAGGCACAACTTCGACATGTTGAACACTTTTCGAGATTCCACACGGTTTAAGAGCAGTTTTGCAAATGGTGCGACGGATAACGAGTGGCAGCGAGCGTTTTTTCGCATTTTTTCTAAAACACTTGTCGGAATGAAGCAAATGATATGCCATTGGATAGATATCATCGAGGCGCATCTTTTTCATATATAAATCTTTCTCTAATTCATTACGATTTAAGAGCAGTTTCAAATTTACTAAATCGCGGAATTTTGTTTTTCAAGTTTTTTAAAATTTTCGGTATTGTTTTCGCTCCAGTTTTTGAACCGTTTGTCAGAACAAGGCGTGTGATACGCCGTTGGAAAGCTATGAACGAGGTGCAACTTTCGTATGTTGAAATATTTTTGAGATTCCTTACGGTTTTAAGTTAATTTTGAAAATCGTGCATAGGACGACGAGTGGCAGCGGCCGTTTTTCGCGAAATTTTTGCAAACCGCTGGTCGGAATGATTCAAACGATACGCTGTTGGGAAGATATCGATGATACGCAACTCTTTCATGTAGAACACTCTCTCTAATTCTTTACAGTATAAGAGAAATTTCGAATTTACCGAAATGCGGACACTCTGTTTTTCGCGACACCCAAATCGACGTGGGTACTTCATCCGACTAAAAACCGCACTGCATCGGACCAAAACCGGCACTGCATCATACGGGTAAGAGAACTGCATGGTTTTGTTCAGAATGAAAACCGCATTGCATCGAACGGGCAAGCGAGCTGCATAATTTCTTTTGTCGGGCGTTATTTTTCTCATACGAGTTTTGTTGTCTTTTTTGATGAAGGAGAGTGGACCGCAGAGACTAGGGCAAGTGAACCACATCATATATCGAAGTGGACCGCATTACCATCTCATTGTTTCACTAAATTTTTAGCACATTCATGTTGGGCACAAGTGAACAACATCACTCTAAAAAATGAACCACATTCAAGTACCAAATGCACTGCATGTGTTGATGTAGTTGACTAAATTTTGATACACACGAAACTAATTGCACTTCATACAGAGAGGTAATGAAACATCATTCTTTTTACACAAACAGTACACACGAGACACTTGATTTCTTCATCATACGTTGAGCTAATGCACTGCAAGCCCACGTTTCTGAACCGCATGAGGTGCCCTAAACTGTAGTGCAATAAACATATAAAGAAAACACAAACTCGTCACACAAATAGATGGTGCTTCCTGGGAAAGAACATGCCAAAGCACTGCAAAACACTTCCTGCACCCATGCACCAGACTGCAAGTGCACCATAACGAAACAACATGAATACATTGCTCAAACTGCAACAAAATCATACATATAGACATGTACACTCCCATCGCAAAACAAAACAAGCACCAGACTTCTCCTAGAAGCGAACATCACTTCAAGATTACAAACAAAACAAAAATAAACCACAACATCCCGTCAAAAGACAAAGTTAGTTTCCCGCAGCCACGAGGGTGAGCCGCCCATGAACCACCACAAAATGAGAAGGAGGGCACTGCAGCAGGACCAGAGTGCACCACTGCCCCCACCGGAGTGCACTGTGGCTCCGAACTCCACCATCTGAGCTGCTCACACCCCTGATGTGGGATGCATCCTGCAACAAAGCGGTCACCGGCGCACTACCGCGGAAGAAAACTGCACACGCCCAAGCACACTACTGAACAACGATACATCTAACCTACACACGCCACCGGATTGCAAGCATGGTCGTCAATGGACTGGACATCCAGTCCACTGCACTGCGCCCCAATAGTGCCCAAGTGAAATCAGAAAAAGCAACAAAAAAACAATCAATGGGGAGGAGAGGATGCTCAAGGCCGGTGGTTGCAGCACCGTGGCTGACGACGAGGGAAGACGACTGAGGCAAGCGGTGGCCGACGAACCTGCATGAAGACAGGGCCGCGACCGAGCTGCACTGGTGCCTCAACTGAGCTGCATGAGGTGGGCGGCGCCAGAGCACCATGGATGGCGCAGATGAGGCCCTGGCCGGAGACCGCCACGAGGAGGAGAGAGCTCGTCCTCGACGTTTTCGGGTGGGGGCGGTGCTGCTCAGGGGAGGTAAGAACTCGGATCCAACAAAGGATCAATGGGTCCGTGGCCAGTGAAGATGTGGTCGGGGTCGGAGTTTGCATCGGTAGGGTGCGGAGAAGAAGAAGGCTTGGTGGTGCCGGCCACCATCACGGGAACGGCGGAGGAGCTCATGCACTGCTCGATGCCGGATCCAGCCACCGGCGGGCATCTACCCCGAGCGCAGATCGAGGCGGCGTTCAGGTGAAGGAATGGGGAGGGGGTGACCGCCGATGGGAAAGCCTGGCCGGATCCAGCCGGGGCTGTGTGCGGTGGAGGTGGGGGTGCCTGTGGCGGCGCTGTGTGGTGGCTATGGCCGCTGTTGGGCGGGACATGGTGGGGCGCCGGGCTGTAGCGGGGCGGGACATGGTGGGGCGGCGGGTCGTAGTGGGGCGGGACGTGGTGCGGCAGCGGGGGGGGGGGGGGGACGTGGTGGGGCGGCGGCGGGGCGGGACGTGGTTGGGCGGCGGCGGCTGGGATGTGGTTGAGCGGCGACGGCTGGGATGTGGTTGAGCGACGGCGGCTGGGATGGGTGGGAGGTGGATCGAGAGGAAGGTGGGGGTGGGTCGTGGGGAATGGGTCTGGGAGTTTTTTTGTTAAACTTTGTTCTTGCGGGGAGCTGCGTGTTCGGTTCGATGCGCGGGGCAGTGCGTTTCTGTTAGCAGAATAAGAATTAGTGTTAGCAGAATAAGGTCTTAAGGGTGTTATTAGAATAGACCCACCCTATATATATATATATATATATATATATATATATATATACAACCGGTCTATTCTGCTAATATTAGCAGAATAACTATTCTGATAACACTTTCGCACTGCACGTTCAACGCAAGTGCACGTCATTGTTTGAACCAAGTGTGCTGCAGTACTCAGGCGAGTGAACTTCGTGTCGAAAAAAACTGCACACTGTGTTTTTCTAGTACTATTTTTGGTTTAGTTTTTTAGCCGTTTATCGGAACGACGCGTATAATATACTGACGAGAAGCTATGGATTAGGCGCAACTTCGCCATGTTGAACTCTTTTCGAGATTCATCATAGTTTAAGAGCAGTTTCAAAAATTGTGCGGCTCACGACGAATGTCAGCGAGTGTTTTTCGCGTTTTCTTCTAATCCGCTAGTTGGAATGAAGCAAATGATATAGCGTTGGAAAGATATCGTCGAGGCGCATCTTTTTCATATCTATTATTTTCTCTAATTCGTTACGGTTTAAGAGCAGTTTCAAATTTACTAAATCACGAAATTGTGTTTTTGATTTTTTTTGATTTTTTGGTACTGTTTTCGCTCCAATTTTGTAACCGTTTGTCAAAATGATACGTGTGATACGCCCTTGGAAAGATACGAACGAGGCGCAACTTTCATATGTTGAAATATTTTTTAGATTCCTTATGGTTTTAAGTTAATTTTGAAAATCATGCAGCGGACGACGAGTGGCAGTTGCCGTTTTTCATGAAAATTTTTCAAACCGCTACCGGAATGATTCAAATGATATGCCGTTGGAAAGATAACAACGAGGCGCAACTTTTTCATGTAGAACACTCTCTCTAATTCTTTGCAGTTTAAGAGGAATTTCAAATTTACCGAAATGCGGACACTCTGTTTTTTCGCGACCCAAAATTGTCACATGTACTGCATCAGACAGAAAACTGCACTGCCTTCCGACCAAAAACCGCACTGCATCAGACCGACAAGTGCATTGCATGATTTCTTTTTTATGGGACGTAAATTTTCCCAAACGAGGAAGCAAACCGCACTTCTTTAGACTAAAATCCGCACTTCATTAGACGGACAAGTGCATTGCATGTTTTTTTTGTGGGACGTAAATTTTCACATACAAGTTTTCTTTTATGAACAAGAGTGGACATCAAAGACAAGGGAAAGTGAGCCACGACATATATCAAAGTGAACCGCATTACCATCTTGTTGTTTCGCTAATTTTTTTTGCATTTTCATGTTGGGGGTAAGTGAACAGCATCACTCTCAGAAGTAAACCATATCCGAGGACCAAACACACTGCATGTAATGAGTAGCGAGCTTCTTCTGAGGTGTTTCTTCCGAGGTGTTTTTGTTTCGGAGTACAAGTGAACCTCAAAGGAGTTCTATAGCGAACTACGTGGCAGAATAAAGTGAGATTCAAAACATACATATCCACTCATTATTTTTACATAGCCACACAACCATCCAATACACAGCAGAATCAACGACACAAGTACCCAACCGAACAACGCTAGGGCAAAGACTATACAAAATGACCATCCATTCTTACTGGTCTTTCTCTTTGCGTTCCTCATAAATAAAAAAATGGACTTCAAATGAACATTAATGTTCTCTTCTCTTTTCTTAATGAGTGCACTGCAAATGATTTCTAGAAGAAAAAAATATGTGAGCTGCAAAACAACCCAAGTCGCAACGGTGGACTGCAGTATGGTCACCGGCAAAATGCAAAACATGCATGATTAGCTAGCGAACCCCAAGTGCACACTGGAGGAGTTGCATGTTCTGCTTTGCCTGAGCTGCATGTTCTGCTTGCGGAAGCACACGAGCTACGAACACATGATTTGCCAACGGTGGCGCCGCTGGAACAGGAGTGCAAGTTGGCACGCTGCCATACTTCTCCGGCGAGGAGAGAGTGGCAAGGGGTGCTCAGGCTAAACGCACAGTGCATTGCAAGAAAGGAAAAGGGATCAGAGGAGGAGGGACCCGTGAATGGAAACACCATGCTGTAGTGCAAGGTGGGCAGCTCCACCCGCCATCCGGTCGGAGTCCCGACACTAGTGATGGAGACCGCGCGAGGTGGCCATGGATGAGAACCACATCGGGGCGCGCGACACACTGCTCGTGGGATCTGGCTGAACTCCACAAGCAAAATCCAGAAAATAGAAAAAACTCTTCCTGACCGCACTCGCATGGCGAGGTGCACTGCACCATGCGTCTGCAGTGCACGCCACCGCCTGCAGTGCATGCTGCTACTGCCTGTAGTGCACGCCGCCGCCGCCTGCAGTGCACACCGCTGTTGCCTGCAATGCAAAAATCATTGCGAAATGCAAAGTCCACTAGATTGTAGAAAAGACCAAAATTCACAAAATTTGCACCAAAACCATTGAATCCTATGGGAGCAGACAAAAATTGCACGAAATCTCACTGTCCGTCATGGACATGGACTCCCTACCTCATCCTATCTCTCCTCCATCGCCAGCCTGTAGCTCCTGTATACCACACCGAAGGAGGGGGCGACGTGGTGCGCCGGGCGACTGCCGAGATCCAAAAATGTCGATGGTCCAGGGCGGCAAGAGAAGGCGGGGTGGAGAAGATGGTGGTACTGTGAGCCCGAGGCGGGGTCGCAAGGCCGCGACCCCTCTTGAATCCGGCGGCACCGCGGCAGCGACCCTGACCCGTTCCCTTCCCTTGCAAACTACTAGGAGAGGACCTCATGTCCGCTGCTGCCGCTCTCCTCGTGTCACAACAGATGGAGCCGACGATTGGTGAAGTCTAAAATCCTGCTGAATCCCAGCGGCCTCTTGCTGCTTGCGTGTGGGGACAAGGAGGTATTTTTGTTGGGGAACGTAGCAGAAATTCAAAATTTTCCTACATGTCACTAAGATCTATCTATGGAGAAACTAGCAACGAGGGGGAGGAGAGTGCATCTACATACCCTTGTAGATCGCTAAGCGGAAGCGTTCAAGAGAACGGGGTTGAAGGAGTCGTACTCGTTGTGATCCAAATCACCGGAGATCCTAGTGCCGAACGGACGGCAATTCCGCGTTCAACACGCGTACAGCCAGGTGACGTCTCCCATGCCTTGATCCAGCAAGGTGAGAGGGAGAGGTTGAGGAAGACTCCATCCAGCAGCAGCACAACGGCATGGTGGTGATGGAGGATCGTGGTAGTCCAGCAGGGCTTCGCCAAGCACCGCGGGAGAGGAGGAGTAAGAGAGGTAGGGCTGCGCCAAGAGGGAGAGGTTCTCGCGTCTATGGCAGCCCCAAACCCCCAGTATTTATAGGGGGAGGGGAGGGGGCTGCGCCCCCTCTAGGGTTCCCTCCCCAGGGGTGGCGGCAGCCCCCAGATGCCATCTGGTGGCGGCCAGAAGGGGGAAGAGGGGAGGCGCACCTGGGGTGGGCCTAAGGGCCCATCTGCCCAAGGGTTTGCCACCCTCCCACCCTTCCCTGCGCCTTGGGCCCTATGGGGGGGCGCACCAGCCCATCTGGGGCTGGTCCCCTCCAACACTTGGCCCATGCTTCCCTCTGGGGATGGTGGACCCACTTGGTGGACCCCCGGGACCCTCCCGGTGGTCCCGGTACGTTACCGATAAAACCCAAAACTTTTCCGGCGACCAAAACAGGACTGCCCATATATAAATCTTTACCTCCGGACCATTCCGGAACTCCTCGTGACGTCCGGGATCTCATCCGGGACTCCGAACAACATTTGGTAACCACATACAAACTTCCTTTATAACCCTAGCGTCATCGAACCTTAAGTGTGTAGACCCTACGGGTTCGGGAACCATGCAGACATGACCGAGACGTTCTCTGGTCAATAACCAACAGCAGGATTCGGATACCCATGTTGGCTCCCACATGTTCCACGATGATCTCATCGGATGAACCACGATGTCAAGGACTCAATCGATCCCGTATACAATTCCCTTTGTCTAGCGGTAGTGTACTTGCCCGAGATTCGATCGTCGGTATACCGATACCTTGTTCAATCTCGTTACCGGCAAGTCTCTTTACTCGTTCCGTAACACATCATCCTGCGATCAACTCTTTGATCACATTGTGCACATTATGATGATGTCCTACCAAGTGAGCCCAGAGATACCTCTCCGTCACACGGAGTGACAAATCCCAGTCTCGATTCATGCCAACCCAACAGACACTTTCAGAGATACCTGTAGTGCACCTTTATAGCCACCCAGTTACGTTGTGACGTTTGGTACACCCAAAGCATTCCTATGGTATCCAGGAGTTGCACAATCTCATGGTCTAAGGAAATGATACTTGACATTATAAAAGCTTTAGCATACGAACTACGATCTTTGTGCTAGGCTTAGGATTGGGTCTTGTCCATCACATCATTCTCCTAATGATGTGATCCCGTTATCAACGACATCCAATGTCCATGGTCAGGAAACCGTAACCATCTATTGATCAACGAGCTAGTCAACTAGAGGCTTACTAGGGACATGGTGTTGTCTATGTACCCACACATGTATCTGAGTTTCCTATCAATACAATTATAGCATGGATAATAAACGATTATCATGAACAAGGAAATATAATAATAATAACTCATTTATTATTGCCTCTAGGGCATATTTCCAACAATTTTGCCACGGACCCAAGTGCGGTGGTGGAGGAGTTGGTGGTTGGCGATCGGGAGATGTAACAGCTATGGGAGGTGGTCGGGGAAGATCATGGCAGTAGAGGAAGGCCACAGGAGGCGGTCAGTAGACTGCATGGTCGCGGTTTTATGGACTGCACGGCGGCAGTCGCCGGACTACTGGGAAGTTCAGGGTCGACGGGACCCTGGATTTTGGCAGATCCGACCCGGGGAAGGAGGAAGGAGGCGGAGGTACGGGCCCGATGTGGGGAGTCGAGCTCGTGGGGTTCAGCAGCATACCCCGGATTTGGCCTTCTACTGCTGGCCGACGGGGATAGATCCAACACCAGGGAGGCACGGGTATCGTGGCGGGGCGCGGTGGCGACAGGTTGGTCGAGGGTGCGGCGGAGGCGGCCGGACCCGGAGGCTGGAGCTCCTGGGGGAGTGCGGTGGCGCGGGAAAGAAGCCGGAGTTGTTGGGGGGGAGGGCCATGGTGTGTGGGGATGAAGGGGAGGCCACGGCTTCCGGGGAAGAAGAGAGGCCCTTGCCGGCGGTGGTCGCACGGATCCGGGGTCGGCGCGATGCCTCGGCGGTGGTCGCACGGATCCGGGGTCGGCGCGATGCTGAGGAAGGGAGGTAGGGGGAACCAGGGGTGGGATGGGAGTTCGCCGGGGGTGGGAGTCCTACGGGAAGAAGGTGGGTCGGGGGAGGGGGTGGGTGGGGATAGTGGTGTTAGCAGAATAAAGGATGGTGTGCAGAATAAGACTCTTAGCGGGTGTTAGCAGAATAGACCCACCCTATATATATACAGCGAGCCTGCGGGGCCCATGGAGATTGTGACACGCGAGTGAGTGTCCTAGGACCACCACGTGCATGTGGCCCAAAGATGCATCTCAGACTTTTTCTACAATGAACATGCGACCAAAGGAGTTTAGTGTTAAAAATTAAAAAAATAGATAACATTTGTCTGTTTTTATACATTGATTGATTTTCCAGGGATTTAATGTACAAAAATCAAATTTGATCTACATGAGACCCGTGATAGTGCACGAAAATGGATTTCAAAATCATATGTGTACGTGTCCCTGGGTGCATGTTTAGTCCACATGCAAGAAAGTTCTAAGATCGATAATCTTGATTTTAAAATCCAATAAATCCAAAACTAAGTTGAGATTGTATGTACTTGATAAATTAGGTCCAGCAAGAATTAGGGTCATTCACGCACCAAAATTGACAGTGTTGGGCTATTCGTGTGCTGAATTCAATGAACTTGTTACTGGATCATTATCCATTCAGGTACAACAGTCTTATTCTTATCCTTCTTATATATTATTGAACATCACATTTTATCTAATTTTTGTTGATCTATATGTTCGCATGTCATCCAGAAAATGATTCCCACAAGCTTGACCCGGCCTCTACGCATAGTGAAGATCTTGGCACTACAATCTGTCGGCCCTGATCTGGATGAAGTTGTTAGATTCCTTAGATACTTTCCTTGCATGGACAAGCTATACATTAAGGTGATGCTCCTTTCCTGTTAATTGTTAACCACATTGGAGCTCAATTTGTTGTTACTTTTACCCATAATTACAATGACAAATGTAGAATCTTGCGGTGTCCTTTCCCAGTGATAGTAGGGGCAGCAAGGCACGTATTGTATTGTTGCCATTGAGGATAAAAAGATGGGGTTTTCATCATATTGCTTGAGTTAATTCGTCTACATCATGTCATCTTACTTAATGCGTTACTCTATTCTTTATGAAATTAATACTATAGATGCACGCAGGAGTCGTTCGATGTGTGGAGTAATAGTAGTAGATGCAGAATCATTTCGGTCTACTTGACCCGAACATGATGCCTATGTTCATGACCATTGCCTTAGATATCGTCATAACTATGCACTCTTCTATCAATTGCTCGGCAGTAATTTGTTCGCCCACTGTATTATTTGCTATCTTGAGAGAAGCCACTACTAAAACCTATGGCCATTGAGTCTCTTTTCCATCATACAAGTTCTCTTTTCCAACATACTAGTTTCCGATCTACTATTTTGCAATCTTTTACTTTCCGATCTATAAACCAAAAATACCAAAAATATTTACTTTATCGTTTATCTATCTCTATCAGATCTCAATTTTGCAAGTAAACGTGAAGGGATTGACAACCTCTTTTATCGCGTTGGGTGCAAGTTATTGATTGTTTGTGCAGGTATTCGGTGACTTGTGTGTTGTCTCCTACTGGATTGATACCTTGGTTCTCAAACCGAGGGAAATACTTACTCTACTTTGCTGCATCAACCTTTCCTCTTAAAGGGAAAAACCAACACAAGCTCAAGAGGTAGCAGGAAGAATTTCGGGCACTGTTGACGGGGAGATCTACGCCAAGTCAAGCCATACCAAGTACCCATCATAAACTCTCCTCTCTTGCATTACATTATTCGCCATTCGCCTCTCGTTTTCCTCTCCCCCACCTCTAAAACGATTTTTGAAAAGATTTGCCTTTTCTTCGCCCTTCTCTCGGTCGCTTTCTCCCTCCTTATCGTTTATCCATGACTAGCTCGTTTATCCCACCGTTGTCTCCCAACTTTGAAGTTCTTAACTTCAAGCAGTAAAAGGAGAAAATTTGAAATATGCTTCGCATAGGATGATAGAATCTTGTCGTAATTGCACCATAAAGGGAGATTTTAGAATTCTACTCCGTAATTTTTATGTTGGGTTGACCATGCCCCATAGGCAACTCTCGGATTTTGCTGCTAAAGGAAATTTTATCGAAATTGATCCTAATATTGCTTATGAAATAATACAAGGAGTAGTTGGAATATCGCCTCCACAATCGGGTTTACCTCAAGCTCATGAGGGAACTCAAGTTTTTGTGAAACTATGTGAATTGACAAAAACCTTGCAAAATCCCTTGAGCCTCTCAAAAATGTCAGCGGGAATGTCAACCACATGAATATGTTGATTACTCTTTGCAATAATATGTCTTGGACTTGAAAATTTCTGAATATGAGGGGAAACACAAAGAACCTCCTGGATTTGAACATAATCCCCTCAAAAGAATAAAGACCAAAGATGACAATACCTAGATCTATTCGTGTTTTGTGCCTAGCTAAGGGCGTTAAACGATAGCGCTTGTTGGGAGGCAACCCAATTTTATTTTTGTTTCTTGATTTTTGTACCTATTTAGTAATAAATAATTCATCTAGCCTCATGTTAGATTTGGTTTTATGTTTTAATTAGTGTTTGTGCCAAGTTAAACCTTTAGGATATCTTACGATGATAGTTGTGTTGATCCTGCTGAAAAACAGAAACTTTTTCCCCCAGTAAATAATTTACAGAATTTTATTGAAACGTGCTTTTGATCTGATTCTTTTTGCTCTGGATTGGTACACAAATTTCTCAGTTGGTCCTAATTTTTCAGAATTTTTGGAGTTACTGAAGTATTCGAGAGTTACAGATTGCTCTAGACTGTTGTGTTTTTGACAGATTTTGTTTTCTATGTGTTTTCTTTGCTTATTTTGATGAATATATGGGTAGTATCGGGGGGTATGAACCATGGAAAAGTTGGAATACAGTAGATATTACACCAAAATAAATAAAGAATGAGTCTGCAACAGTAACTTAAAGTGGTGATTTAGTTTTTATACCAACGGAGCTCATGAGATTTTCTGTTGAGTTTTGTGTTGTGAAGTTTTCAAGTTTTGGGTAAGGATTTGATGGACTATGGAATAAGGATTGGCAAGGACCTAAGCTTGGGGATGCCCAAGGCACCCCAAGGTAATATTCAAGGACAACCAAAATCCTAAGCTTGGGGATGCCCCGGAAGGCATCCCCTCTTTCGTCTTCGTCTATCGGTAACTTTACTTGAGGCTATATTTTTATTCACCACATGATATGTGTTTTGCTTGGAGCCTCTTGTATGATTTGAGTCTTTGCTTCTCAGTTTTCCACAATCATCCTTGCTGTACACACCTTTTGGGAGAGACACACATGAATCATGATTTATTAGAATACTCTATGTGCTTCACTTATATCTTTTGAGCTAGGCATTATTGCTCTAGTGCTTCACTTATATCTTTTTAGAGCGCGGCGGTGGCTTTATTTTATAGAAATTTATGAACTCTCATGCTTCACTTATATTATTTTGAGAGTCTTTTAGAACATCATGGTAATTTGCTTTGGTTATAAATTTGCTCCTAATATGATAGGCATTCAAGAGGGATATAATAAAAACTTTCATATAAAGTGCATTGAATACTATGTGAAGTTTGATTCTTTATGATCATTTTGAGATATGAAGATGGTGATATTAGAGTCATGCTAGTGGAGTAATTGTGAATCTGAGAAATACTTGTGTTGAGGTTTGTGAGTCCCGTAGGATGCACGTATGGTGAACCGTTATGTAACAAAGTTGGAGCATGAAGTATTTATTGATTGTCTTCCTTATGAGTGGTGGTTGGGGATGAGCAATGGTCTTTTCCTACCAAACTATCCCCATAGGAGCATGCACGTAGTACTTCATTTGATGACTAATAGATTTTTGCAATAAGTATGTGAGTTCTTTATGACTAATGTTGAGTCCATGGATTATACGTACTCTCACCCTTCCACCATTGCTAGCCTCTCTTGTGCCGCACAACTTTCGCGGGTACCACACACCCACCATATACCTTCCTCAAAACAGCCACCATACCTACCTATTATGGCATTTCCATAGCAATTCCGAGATATATTGCCATGCAACTTTCCACCGTTGCGTTTATTATGACATGCTTCATCATTGTCATATTGCTTTGCATGATCATGTAGTTAACATCATATTTGTAGCAAAGCCACCTTTCACAATTCTTTGATACATGTCACTCTTGATTCATTGCACATCCCGGTACACCACTAGAGGCATTCACATAGAGTCATATTTTGCTCTAAGCTTTGAGTTGTAATTTTTTCGAGTTGTAAGTAAATAGAAGTGCGATGATCATCTTTATTAGAGCATTGTCCCATGTGAGGAAATAAAAAAGAGGCCATAAAAAAAGAGAAGAGAAAGGCCCAAACAAAAAATGAGAGAAAAAGAGAGAAGGGGCAATGTTACTATCCTTTTTCCACACTTGTGCTTCAATGTAGCACCGTGATCTTCATGATAGAGAGTCTCTTATTTTGTCACTTTCATATACTAGTGGGAATTTTTCAGTATAGAACTTGGCTTGTATATTCCAACAATGGGCTTCCTCAAATGCCCTAGGTCTTCATGAGAAAGCAAGTTGGATGCACACCCACTTAGTTTCTTTTTGAGCTTTCATACACTTATAGCTCTAGTGCATCCGTTACATGGCAATCCCTACTCACTTACATTAATATGTATTGATGGGCATCTCCATAGCCCGTTGATACGCCTAGTTGATGTGAGACTATCTCCCTCTTTTTATCTTCTCCACAACAACCATATTCTTTCACAATAGTGATATGTCCATGGCTCACGCTCATGTATTGCGTGAAAGTAGAAAAGGTTTGAGAACATCAAAGTATGAAACAACTGCTTGGCTTGTCATCGGGGTTGTGCATGATTTGAGTATTTTGTGTGATGAAGATGGAGCATAGCCAGACTATATGATTTTGTAAGGATAAGCTTTCTTTGGCCATGTTATTTTGAGAAGACATAATTGCCTTGTTAGTATGCTTGAAGTATTATTGTTTTTATGTCAATATTAAACTTTTGTTTTGAATCTTTCGGATCTAAACATTCATGCCACAATAAAGAGAGTTACATGGATAAATATGTTAGGTTGCATTCCACATCAAAAAATTTGTTTTTATCATTTACCTACTCAAGGACGAGCATGAATTAAGCTTGGGGATGTTTGATACGTCTCCAACGTATCTATAACTTTTTATTGTTCCATGCTATTATATTATCTGTTTTGGATGGTTTATATGCATTAATATGCTATTTTATATTTTATGGGACTAACATATTAATCTAGATCCCAGTGCCAGTTTCTGTTTTTTGCCTGTTTTAGAGTTTCACAGAAAAGGAATACCAAACGGAATAAAACTTCACAATGATCTTTCTTGGACCAGAGGCAAACTAGCAGACTTGGAGATGAAGTCAGAGACTGAACGAGGCGGCCACAAGGGTGGAGAGTACACCTAGGGGGGTAGGGTGCACCCCCTACCTCGTTGGCCCCTCGGAGCTCTCCTGGCCTAATTCTTTTGCCCATATATACTCTTATACCCCAAAACCATCAGGGAGAGCCACGAATTTCCACCACCGTAACCATCTGTACCCGTGAGATCCTATCTAGGGGCCTTTTCCGGCATCCTGCCGGAGGGGGATTCGATCATGGAGGGTTTCTACATCAACACCATTGCCCTTCCGATGAAGCTTGAGTAATTTACCACAGACCTACGGGTCCATAGCTAGTAGGTAGATGGCTTCTTCTCTCTCTTTGATTCTCAATACCATGTTCTCCTCGATGTTCTTGGAGATCTATTTGATGTAATATTCTTTTGCGGTGTGTTTGTTGAGATCTGATGAATTGTGGATCTATGATCAGGTTATCTATGAATATTATTTGAATCTTCTCTGAATTCTTATATGCATGATTTGATATCTTTGCAAGTCTCTTTGAATTATTGGTTTAGTTTGTCTACTAGATTGGTTTTTCTTGCAATGGGAGAAGCGCTTAGCTTTGGTTTCAATCTTGCGGTGTCCTTTCCCAATGACAGTAGGGGTAGCAAGGCATGTATTGTATTGTTGCCATCAAGGATAAAAAGATGGGGTTTTCATCATATTGCTTGAGTTAATTTCTCTACATCATGCCATCTTAGTTAATGCGTTACTCTGTTCTTTATGAACTTTATACTCTAGATGCAGGCAGGAGTCGGTTGATGTGTGGAGTAATAGTAGTAGATGTAGAATCGTTTCGGTCTACTTGACACGGACGTGATGCCTATGTTCATGATCATTGCCTTAGATATCGTCATAACTATGCGCTCTTCTATCAATTGCTCTGTAGTAATTTGTTCACCCACCGTACTATTTGCTATCTTGAGAGAAGCCACTAGTGAAACCTATGGCCCCGGGTCTCTTTTCCATCATACAAGTTCTCTTTTCCATCATACTAGTTTCCGATCTACTATTTTGCAATCTCTTGCTTTCCGATCTATAAACCAAAAATACCAAAAATATTTACTTTATCGTTTATCTATCTCTATCAGATCTCACTTTTGCAAGTAACCTAGAGGGATTGACAACCCCTTTATCACGTTGGGTGCAAGTTGTTGATTGTTTGTGCAGGTATTCGGTGACTTGTGCGTTATCTCCTACTGGATTGATACCTTGGTTCTCAAACTAAGCGAAATACTTACTCTACTTTGCTGCATCACCCTTGCCTCTTCAAGGGAAAAACCAACGCAAGCTCAAAAGGTAGCATTGACCTCCAGTACTGTTGGGGATATAACTATTTGTGTAAGCCACCCAAGAGGGGCCGGGTTATGCAAAGAAGACTCATCAGAAAGAAGCCTAAGACCAAGCATGAAGATGGCGGTTCAATAAAGGGTCTAAGGCCCACAGGCGGCTTAAGCCCCATAGTGGTAAACCGCCATGATGATATGACTTGTAACATAAGGTAGACTTAACTAGTCACCGAGCCGGACACTGTCTATGAGCCGGCCGGGACTCTGTAGGCCGCAGGGCGTCCACCCGTGTATATAAGGGGACGACCCGCTGGCGGCTTAGGGCAAGAAACAACTCATCGAGAACCGGGTATAGCATATCTCGCTCCCTGGTCATCGAAACATCAAGCAATACCAACCCAACTAGACGTAGGCCTACCTTCACCGTAAGGGGCCGAACTAGTATAAACCTCTCGTGTCTCTTGTCCTGATTACCCCCTTCAAGCTTCCTAGTTGCGATGGCTCCACGACTAAGTCCTTTCACTAGGACATCTGACGTGACAATTCCACGACAGTTGGCGCCCACCATGGGGCCAGCGTAGGGTGGATTTGAGTTCTTGAAGGGCAACTTCGAAGGGCTCAAGGGATACACAGTGGGCCGGATGACCAAGAGTCATCGCGGCAAGATTTACATCGACGATGAAGGCTGGGGCCCCGACGCCGGCTCAATTGAGTACGAGTACCGGGTCCCCTTCGGTGGAATCCACGTCTTCATCGGCCGGATTGGTGAGCCGGGCCCTGAGCCGGACAACTGCACCGACCTCGTCGAGACGGCTCAGCGTGCGAGAAAGGCCCGAGTTCAACCTGTCATGAAGCGTGCCTTCGTGGGCTGCATCCACGGAGAGGAACTTTCTGAAGGATCTGAAGATGGTGGTGAGACGGCCGTCCTCTCAGACGGTGATTCGTCCGCCCGGTTCAACAGATTCATTGTACCAAGTGCAAGACGGCGTGCTTGGGGGCTGTTCCGATGGCACCAGTATTCTGGACCCCTATGAGCCGCCAAGATGGGCAGGAGTCTTCATGGCTGGGACTCAACCCGGCCAAAACTCTACAACCGCTACAGCAATAACGTCTGGGACAGGAGCAGCCGGGGCAGGAGGCCCTGTGCGCCCGCCAGCTCAGGTGCTGATAGATCTCATATATAAGCTTACGGCCCTGTTAACCGCCACGGTTATTCTTGCAAATAAAGATGAGCATGACGCGGATGTGGCACGGGTGCGCGAGGAAATAGCTCGGGCCAAGGAGGCCTTGGCAACTGAGGACACCAGGTTAGCCACATAATAGGTGGCTTTGGATGCACGGGCACAATGACTACAGTCGGAGGATTTCCAGCTCACGATGAACCTGAACGCATCTAACAAGGTGATGAGGAGGAGACATCAGAAAACCCAGTCCCGTTTACCTCCGGTTTATGATCCTTGGAATCTTTTTGCTACACCCAGGGCCAGCCCAAGTAACCCACCAGATGCAAGTCAGTTTATGACAGCCGGAAGAGGAGGACCGGCTCAGCCTCGGGAGATGGCACCTCCTCATGGGAACATGGCACTGCCCCGTTACATGCCAATACCATCGGGTCACTTTTCCAACCCCATGGAGAACTTAAGCGCAGCATCAGTGTGTTTGGCGGCTCTCCCAGTGGACGGTGATGATCCGACAACGGTGGAGACCCGGAGGATCAGAGAACTTGTCCAGACGGCCCTGGCTCAGCAAGAGACTTATTCTTATAGCCGGGACAGGATTCATTCAACTCCTTCGCCTTGGTTAGCACTGCCTCGTCAAAACCAGAGTCCAAGTTACAGTAGGCACATGGAGTTAGAAGCTTTGTCAAGCAACGCCCAGCGCCGTAACCAGCCCGGTGGCTATAACCCGGTACAAGACCGAATACGTCAGGAGAACGAGCGGGCGGCTCAGCTAGCGGCTCAACAGACGGCTCATCAAGATTTCCCAGAGTATCCAATGACTTCCGTTGAGATGGAAGTGGCTACTAGAATCGGCGGTGTTCCTTGTTTGGTGTCGGCTCTGCGTAATGTACACCTACCCAAGGATTTTAAGGGACCTCGAAAGGTGCCGAATTACACGGCCGACTTACAGCCCGGAGCGTGGATCGAAAGTTATGAGATGGCCATGGAGCTGTTGGAGGTCAGCGACGCGGCAATGGCTAAGTACTTCACCATGATGTTGGATGGAACGGCCCGGTCTTGGTTAAAGGACTTGCCGCCCAATTCCATTAATTCATGGGCAGAGCTAAAGGCCCGATTCGTCCAGAACTTCAAAGACACTTGCAAGCAATCCATGTTGATTGTGGATTTGACAAATTGTAAGCAGGAGGAGGGTGAATCCACAACTCATTGGGTGCGCCGGGTCAAGGAGATAATACATTCGTCTGATAAGGTGGATGTCGGCTCTGCAGTCCTTATGTTGGAGAAGAACTGCCGCTTTGAGCCGCTGAGACAGAAACTGGGCGCCTTAAGCGTGATTGCAACGACATGGGTACGCTGATGGCAGCTTTAGTCAAATACGCCGACTCTGATAGTACCAAGGATCCCGCGTCTGATGAGGAAAAGACAGGGAAGGGAAAGAAGAACGACAATGGAAAGGGCCAGCAGCATAACCCGATGAATCAAGGAGGCAATAAGCGTAAGGTGGAGGGTAACCCGGAGTTTGAGGCCAATGCCAATGCGCGTGGTAATAATCAGAGACGTAAGGGAAAACTGCCCCCTCGATCTGGTGGGTCAGGCCCATCTCTTGAGCAGCTACTCAATGAGCCTTGCCCGAGACACGGCACCCGGGAACGACCCGCCACACACTTATGGAAAGATTGTGCGATCATGAAGGCTTTCAAGAATTCCAACATGTTTGATGGCAATCATGGGTCGGGCGGCGGCTCAGGAGCTGGTGGATTTCATGGCCCGGGCGGCGGTTCAAGCTTCGGCTTTCAGGGACATCAAGGCGGTTATAATCAACAGCAATCTGGTCAAGGGGACCAACAGCAGCAGCAGTCGGGTTATCAAAGCCATCCGAAGCAGCTGAATAGTTGGCAGTATCACGTGTTCACCACCAGCTTGTGCAAACGTGAGCAAAAGATTCATAAGAGGGTCGTGAATTCTATTGAGCCGGCGGTTCCCCGTTATTTGAGGTGGTCAGAACAACCCGTTGTATGGAGCAGGGCAGATCACCCCCTCTGGGTGGATAATTCGGGTCAGTTAGCCTTGGTGGTGGCACCTCAGGTTGGTGGATATAAATTCACTAAGGTACTCATGGACGGGGGTAGCAGCATCAATATCCTCTATTATGAGACCTTTCGGCGCATGGGGTTAACTGATAAGAATTTGAAGACGTCCAACACTGTTTTTCATGGAGTGGTTCCTGGTAAGTCGGCTTACCCAGTTGGCAAGATTGAACTGGAAGTGGCCTTTGGAGATGAGTATGATTCAAGGGCTGAGAAATTGACGTTTGAGGTGGTCAAAATCAGGAGTCCATATCATGCTCTGTTTGGATGGCCGGCTTATGCCAAGTTCATGGCACGGCCGTGTTATGTTTATCTTCAGCTTAAGATGCCGGGTCACAAGGGCACCATCACCGTGCATGGGAGTCGAAAGGTAGCCCTGGAATGTGAGGAGGGCGACGCGGCTTATGCTGAGTCTGTTTGTGCAGCAAAGGAGCTGAAGTTATATCAAGACAATGTTGACCCGGCGGATATGACCTCTTTAAAGAAGCCAACCACCGAGCATGACCCGGCTATGAAGTTTAAGTCGGCTGCTGAAACCAAGCTTATGGATTTCAATCCAGGTGATTCATCTAAGCAGTTCAGTATTAGTGCCAACTTGGATCCTAAGTAGGAAAGCGCGCTCATCGAGTTCATCCCTGAGAATCGGGACATCTTTGCATGGAAACCTTCTGATATGCCGGGTGTACCGAGAGAACTCGCTGAGCACACTCTTAATATTGATCCGAAGTATAAGCCGGTCAGGCAGTTTCTTCGACGGTTCAACGAAGAGAGACGGAAAGCTATTGGAGAGGAAGTCGCCCGACTCTTAGCGGCTGGGTTTATTATTGAAGTTTTTCACCCGGAGTGGTTGGCTAACCCAGTGCTCGTGCTCAAGAAGAATGGCACCTGGCAGATGTGTGTGGATTACACGGACTTAAATAAAGCTTGTCTGGCTAATCCCTTTGCTCTCCCCCGTATTGATCAAATCATTGATGCTACGGCGGGTTGTGAGTGTTTGAGTTTTTTGGACGCTTAGTCTGGTTATCATCAGATCAAAATGGCAGTTAAGGACTAAGAGAAGACAACTTTCATCACTCCGTTTGGAGCCTTCTGTTATGTATCTATGCCATTTGGGCTCAAGAGTGCTCAGGCGACTTATCAGCGATGTGTACAAAACTGTCTCCACGATCAAATCGGGCGCAATGTTCACGCTTATGTGGATGACATTGTAATGAAGTCTATAGAGTAGGAAACCTTGATATCTGACTTGAAAGAGACCTTTGATAATCTCGGGGTTTATAAGATGATTCTTAACCCGGCCAAGTGTGTATTTGGTGTACCTGCAGGCAAGCTCTTGGGTTTTCTGGTCTCAAACAGAGGCATTGAAGCTAATCCGGAGAAGACCAAGGCGATTACCTCTCTGGCTAAACCGGCGTGCATCAATGATGTTCAGGGACTGGCGGGTTGTGTTGCTGCTTTATGTTGGTTCATAAGTCGGTTAGGTGAGAAGGCCCTGCTGCTGTATCAGATGATGAAGAAAACGGACACTTTTGTATGGAGTGATGCTGCCGATACTGCCTTTGAAGATTTAAAGAGACAGTTGTCTGAGCCGTCGGTTCTTGTGGCTCCCATTGATAAAGAGCCATTGCTATTATATGTGGCTGCTAATTCACGAGCTGTCAGTGTTGCCATCGTGGTGGAGCATAAGGAGGCAGGCAAGGAGCATCTAGTTCAACGGACGGTTTACTATATTAGTGAGGTGCTTATTGAGTCTAAACAAAGGTATCCACATTGGCAGAAACTTGTTTACGGAGTGTTTATGGCAAGCCGAAAGCTGAAGCAGTACTTCCAAAGTCATTCTATAACTGTGGTAAGTTCTGCCCCCTTGGGGGACATCATCCAGGACAGGGAAGCCACAGGATGAGTCGCCAAGTGGGCTATTGAGCTTGGGCCTCATGGTTTGAAGTATATGCCATGTACTGCTATTAAGTCTCAAGCCTTGGTGGACTTTATCAATGATTGCACAGAGTTGCAGGCACCGAAGGAGAAGCCGGATAACACATATTGGACTATTCACTTTGATGGGTCCAGGCAATTAGAAGGCTCGGGGGCTGGAGTTGTTTTAACTTTCCCTCGAGGTGACAAATTTTGTTATGTGCTCCGACTTATGTTTCCTTGTACTAACAATGCAGCTGAGTACGAGGCCTTACTCCATGGTCTCCGGATGGCCAAAGAGATGAATTTGAGCCGGGTAAGGTGCTTGGGCGATTCAGATCTCGTGGCTCAACAGGTGTCAGGCAAGTGGGACTCCAAGGATCCCCTTATGGCGGCTTACCATCGTGAAGTAGATGCTGTGGCTGGGCACTTCAAAGGTTATCAAGTGGAGCACATTGATCGAAGGAAGAATGAGGCGACTGATGCTTTAAGCCGATTGGGATCTCAGCGTAAGCCGGTGCCGCCTAACACCTTTCTCGATGTTTTGCATAATCCTTATGTCAAGGTACCTACAGAGGAAGAACTAGCAGTGCCAGACCCGGAGGCACAACTGGTGGCAGCTCTTCACGTCATCCCTGATTGGACAGTGCCATATTTGGCCTATATGACCCGGGGAGAGTTGCCTGAGGATGAGACCTTGTCGAGACAAATCATCAGGCGGTCCAAATCTATGACTATTGTTCATGGCGAGTTACATCACCGCAGTGTCACTGGGGCGTTTAAACCTTGTGTGTCGCCTACGGAGGGTCAGGAGATACTTTGTGAGATCCATGAAGGGGATTGTGGTCATCATGCCGATTCAAAATCTCTTGTCTCCAAAGCTTTCCGTCATGGTTTCTATTGGCTGACGGCTCATGCTGATGCGGAGGATCTAGTCAGCATATGTGACGGATGTCAAAAATTCTCACGACGAGCTCATGTGTCGGCTCAAGAGTTGAGGATGATTCCAATTACTTGGCCATTCGCAGTCTGGGGGCTTGACATGGTTGGACCTTTCAAGAGGTCTAAAGATAAGAAGACACACCTCTTGGTGGCAGTGGATAAGTTTACAAAGTGGGTTGAGGCAGAGCCGGTCAGTAAGTGTGATGCAGCCACGGCGGTTCAGTTCATGAAAAAGGTGATTTTTTGTTTTGGTTTTCCACACAGCATCATAACTGATAATGGCACTAATCTTTCCAAGGGTGCCATGGAAGAGTTCTGTCAATGAGAACATATCCGGCTTGATGTTTCGGCTGTTGCTCATCCTCAATCCAATGGTCAAGCAGAAAGAGCTAATCAAGAGATCCTGAAGGGTATCAAACCTCGGCTCTTGGTCCCCTTGCAGCGAACTCCGGGTTGTTGGGTGGAGGAGTTACCCTCTGTATTGTGTAGCATCAACACTACGTCTAACAGATCTAGAGGTTACACACCTTTCTTCATGGTATATGGAGCAGAGGCTGTCCTGCCAAGTGACATCCGGCACGATTCACCTCGCGTGGCGGCTTACGTTGAGGCTGATAACGAAAAAGCTCGTCAGGATGCACTTGACTTGTTGGATGAGGAGCGAGACTTGTCAATAGCCTGCTCGGCAATTTACCAGCAAGACCTGCGCCGCTATCACAGCCACCGGGTTAGAAGCAGAACCTTTCAGGAAGGCGACTTAGTGCTCCGGCTCATCCAGGATCAGTCTGATATGCACAAGCTATCCCCTCCTTGGGAGGACCCTTTGTGGTCAGCAAGAATCTGAACAACAGGTCATACTACCTCATCGATGTTCGAGAGCGCAAAGACTCACGTAAGTCGGAGGAGGAGACCCGCCGGCCGTGGAATATCGCCCATCTTCGGCCTTACTATACTTGAGCCACCGGCTCTCAAGATGTATATATTTTGACGATGTATATATTGTATAAAGCAATAAAGCAGGACCTCTGTCCTTTTCACCTTCAAAGGTTTATGTGTCTTCTTTATCAGGTGGTGGAAACAACCAACATGGAGCGGGTCATATCTGAATCCGGCTTTCCCTTTGGTCCGGCTTATGATCATATCTGAATCTAGCCATGATCACTTGGGGGCTTCTTGTTCAAACATAGGTCGTATTCGAACCAAAGAGAACATAGATGTCGATACCCACTCTGATCGGCACACTACCAAACCCACTTGGGGGCTTCTTGATCATATTTGAATCATAGCTTAACCCCTTTGGGTCTGGCGTGGATCGTATTCGAATCAACGTCATGAAACAACTCTTATGGTCACTTGGGGGCTTCCTGTTCAAACATAGGTCGTATTCAAACCAAAGAGAACATAGATGTCGATACCCACTTGATCGGCATCGCCAAAGCCACTGGGGGCTATATGATCGTATCCGAATCTTAGCTTAACCCCTTTGGAACGGTTTACTGATCGTATTCGAATCAGAAGCCTTTGAATATTGTTTATTATTCATTATATTTCATAAGCATAATTATTTGACTATCTTGAGACCTTCTTGAAAGCACTATGAGATGGTTTTTGTTCTTCCGGCTTAATATTGATCACCCCGGGTTGTTAAGTGTCAGGTGAACATTATATGTTCCAACTTTTAGGAGTTGAATTTACCCGCATGGTGTAGGTCATGTAAGCAGACGAGATTACCAAAGGGATTTCAGGTATGCTATTGTGATTATGTTTAAACAAATATAATCATAAATCAGCCTTTATATCATGTTTTGGTTCGCGCTCTGGGTTATCAATACCTTATGTGACCCCCGATGCGATAAACCGCCAAGGGAATTTTGCTTGTTTTATATGCAGGATAAGGCAAGCAAATGTAACATCAAGGAAATAAAAGATCAACATAAGCTGGAAATATATAGCAATGGCGTCTTACGAAAGTATTAAGCGCCATAAACATGCGCGAAGGCATGACAAAAATTGAGAGGTTTTTTCTACCCTATTAGAAGACTCCCCGAGTCTGAATAATGAAGCATTGTTTTCGCAAAGTCATAAACGCTTGGCGGTTCTCTCCTTTGGTGGGCTTGAATATTCTGGGTTATCCTTCTCCGCCTCTCTGTCGGTTGCCCTGTCCTGGAAGGTTGACGAGGCCCAATCAATGCCACTCAAGGCTTCAAACTCAGCTTCATCATCTATTAAACCGACTGGGTCCACTTCAGGGGCAAAGGTATGCTTATGAGTTGGAGGGATCAGGCTGACTTGATCACAGGGAGGTGTTGGAATTCTCCGGTTCTCACTATCATAGCCCGGCTGATACTTGGTAACGTCAGTGTCGTTTCCAATGAGAGTAGCCACGGGGCGTATGTCTTTGACGTAGGTGGTGAAATCCTGTTCATCAAATACGGTCCCATCCTCTTTCAGACTCGGGTATCCAAGAGCGAGGTCGGCCGGGTCTAGTTCTGGAATCCATGCTTTTGCCCAGCTCAACGCGGCTATGGCCCCGGCTCTGGAGGATGCTCACCTTAGATCTTGGACCCGTCGAGGTAGTACAGCAAGACACTTCAGCACGTCTTGCAGGAGGTGGGGAGTGTTATTTGATAAAGCTACAATGGCCAAAGCACGTTGTGACCTGGTGTACAGTTGCTCCACTAGAGGGTAAACCGCTTTCAGTTTGATCAACATGTTCTGCTTGAGGTTTGTGCTTCTGGCCTCCTAGGTCATGCGTTCACAAGCATAAGGTGAGCTGGAGATAATGATTAAAATAGTCATCAAAGGAAGGATTACAATATTTGAGGTTATATACAGTAACTTACCGAAGATGGTTGAGACCATTTGAGATATCTGGCGCTTTAAGCCGGACAGCTTGGCTGTTGCTTCTGCAAGTGATGCCCCTGCCGTCTCGGCCCGGGTCACCAGTGAAGCCTTTTCATCAGCCTAGATTTTCTTCTCCGCCTCAAAATTCTTCTTCAGCTTCTCTTGTTCAGAGACACTGAATTCAAATTTGGAGTTGGCCTTTTGAATTTCACGTTCTTGAGCCGTCGATGGCTCTTCAGGTCAGCAATCTCCGACTCAAATTGACTTATGGTGGCCTGCATTAATGTCGGGTTATAGTTAGAATCATGGTAAGATAACATTAAGTCCCAAGCACTTCGCAAGCAAAGTGACTTAACACTTGGGGGCTAATGTATGCTGAAGAATTTTAACTTACAATGCCAGTTCATGCAAATTAAGTCCCAAGCACTTTGCAAGCAAAGATACTTGACACTTGGGGGCTAATGTGTATCGCAAGTTCAAGGTATCATGTTACAACCGGGTTAAAAATCTTCTTTCTAAACCATACAGAGCCGTGCTAAGCAGTTTTCTAAGTCTACATCATATTTATTCATAAGAAATAGACTTGGGGGCTAATACAGTAAGAATGATTCAGAAAATGGTCATAAGTTATACCTCAGATTTTTGCTCTCTTTGCTTCACCATGTCAATTTCCAGGTCACGGCTGCTATGTACTTGATTGAGATAGCCAGAGACTATATCTCCAATGCTTAAATGACTATAGTCAGCAATGTCTAGCTTGGCCTTTTGGCGTTCCAGAAGCTCCTCCTTAGCACAGCACTTGGCAAGGACAGTGGGCCGCCCTGGCTCAACAAACTTAGTCTTCAGAATCTCAACTTCTAGATCAATGGTCTTGGTCGGGCTAGGAGCTTCTGGGTTATCAGAGCTGTTGAGAGTATCTTTGGCGGGTGGATCAGAGGATGGTGTTGGAATGTCATAGGCTGGTTCAGGCGGCGGCTGATGGGTAGAACTGACAGGAGCAGCCGTACCAAGCTCCGGTTCAGTCACGACCGGGTTTTGGGATGGCTTACTCTTTTTTGCCCTCTTACTGGGCTTCACTTGCACGCTGTGGACAAAGGCAGAAGGATGAATACAAAAGCATGGCTAAGGTAAAGCATAAGGTAAACAAAATTACATTACCCGGGGGCAGTTTTGAAAGCCGGCATGTTAGACTGCATAGACTCGCCGGAGGAAGGAGAGGTATCCTGATAATTGGAGTCAGATGAATTGAGAGGTTGACGAATTAAACCTACCAAAGGTAAAACAGAACATAAATCAGAGATAACCTCAGTCCGACGCTTCCTGGTTATGTCAGGTAAGCCGAGGAGAGCTCTATGTCCTTGCTAGTCTGGGTCTGCCTCCGGCTTTCCAATTGCTGTTGCTTCAAAAGAAATTGAGGATCTTGGTAAGCCAAAGGATGTGAAAATCTTACTTTCCGGGTTACTCTTGGAATTTTCTGACGCGGCAGGGGCTCGGAGTCGGAGGAAATTATAGTTACCTCTTCCTCGGCGGCTCGGTTGTTCCCTGTGTCTTCCTAGAAAGATTTAAAGTCAGTAAGGTAATGATAAGGAGTCAAGGGAGTTAGAAGTTACCTCTTCTTCATCATCAGAAGTGTCGTCCAATTTGAATAAATCTGAAGCACTTGGCTTCTTCTTCCTTGAAGTTCCCGTTTTGGCAGATTTTATTTCGGTTCTCTTGGCCGCTCTGGCTTGTTTGGCAGCCTCATGGTCATACTTGACCTTCCAGAAGTTGTCATCAGCCTATGGAAAAAGATAAGGGGTTATGAGTAAAAGCAAGGTGTAATATAGTAAAGAGTATTCATTGAGGTTGATGACTCACTTCGGGGGCCGGGTTCTTCTTGCAGAAAGGAAGTAAACCAAAGGCATTACTAGTCACTGTGCCCTCTTTCAACAACGTTTGGGTCGTAGCCTCCACCACATCATCTGGTAAGTCGTCGGGACTATGACGCAGTGGGTCATCCTTCTCGCCTGAGTAAGTTCACATTAAGCTGGGGCGGCGTCTTAACGGAAGCACTCGCCAAGTGACCCAGACTCAGACCAAATCAATATCGTTCAAGCCATTACCTAAGAGGGCTTTGATCTTCTTGATGGTAGGGGCAAGTGATAGACATTCAACAGCGGTTAGCTTATCCAACAGCGGGTGATTTGATTCAAGGCACAGAGCGTGGAAACTGGGCAGAGGGTTCTCGTCAGCCGGAGAAGTATCCTGGCAATAGAACCACGTCTGATTCCAATCCTTCGGATGACTCGGCAGTTCAGCATAAGGAAAAAGGCAGTCTCTCCGCCGCTGAATCGAGATGCCACCAAGTTCTAGACTGGGTCCGTTGGCACGTTCATTCTGCCGGTTTAAATAGAATAGCTCTCTGAACAAAAGCAGATTGGGCTCTTCTCCCAGGTACACCTTGCAGAAGACTTGGAAGTTGCAAATATTTGACATGGAATTGGGCCCGATGTCTTGAGGTCTGAGCTCAAAGAAATGCAAAACATCCCTGAAGAATTTTGAACCGGGTGGAGCAAATCCCCGGCTCATATGATCCGCAAAAACTATCACCTCCCCTTCTTTGGGTTGAGGTTTCTCCTCAGACGGGTCAGGGGCACGATAAAACATGACCTCCTTCTTGGGCAGATGGCCAGACTTCACAAATTCAGACAATTTACTTTTTGTGACTATGGATTGGACCCAATTACGGGTCACAGGAGCCTTGGTTGCCTCAGGTGCCATGACGTAAGTGGAAGCCTATGACAAAATAAGAAGCTCCGGCTCAATTTTAACCCGGAAGGTAAGTATTTTTAAGTCTATTCAAAATGGCGGCTTAAGGCGGGGCCTAATGACATATGGCTGATTATATCTGGTTATCTAAGCCGCTATGGGAATCAGTAACAATTAAGTTATTTTAAACCGGCAATGAGAGCCGCTAGAGTTAAATGGGCCTAACAGAAACAGATTTTGCCTAAGTGTCGCACAAACAGGTTTCGCAGTTGGCGGATATTATTTTAAATCAAATAGCTGCACAGAAAAGAAAATATTCTAGACCTAAAACCAGTACAGATAAGTTCATCAGTTCTAAACAAGGCTTCTGTACAGAGAAGAGGAATCTACTTGCATTCGAAATGGGTGTGAAATAGCTACCGCATCAGTTTTATATCATCTTAAGGATCAAGAAACGGTGGTGGTGATGAAATCTATGAGGGGTTCCTGACAAGCAGCAAAGAACACCGAGGAACTCGAAGGTCCTAATGCGGATTTGAGGAACAAGAAGGAGGAAACTTACAGATGCAGAGTTGCTGCGGAGGTTCATCACGTTTTTCTGGTCAAATCAGGTTGATGCAGCGGCCTGAGTTGGCGAGGACGAGGAGATCTGCGACGGCGGCGGCGGCGGAGCTCGAGCGGCAAAGACACAACGAGAGGAAGAAGACGAACGATTGAGGGAGAAAATGAAGAAGACCTAGGTCGAGCCTATTTATAGGGAAGGGCCGACCGGGACGGTGCGAGAAACGAGGAGATTGGATATTATTATCCAGCGACCCCGACTGTAACGCCCCGAGACCGACGCTCCAGATGACTTCCAGCTATTCCGAGTTTTGTCACGTGATTTGTTTTGTTTGTGCATTCATCATGTCATCTCTTGCCTTGCATCATGTCATCATGCCATCATATCATTAATTTTATAACTCTTTTAAATAAATTGTATGGATTTTTTTGATCCATTTAAATTGAGGGAAGGGTGACTTCTCTTTATAGCATATCTTCCCAATATTAGGGAGCTATATTAAATATTTCTTTAATTTGGAAATCACCATAACACACTTGCAAAATACCCTAGTGCCTTTGTTATCTTAATTCTTGGTCTCCAACTTTACTCATAATTTCTTTCATCTTTTCCGGAGCTCCACCAAAAATCTCAACATTTTTGGACACTTCTAAATCCTACTTCTTGTTCAAACCATTTGAATTAAATTCAAATGACTTTGAATTTAATTCTTGCAATCTTGCCCACGCCATTTTTCTTGGAACAAGTGCATTTTTGCGAGTCCGGGAAAAGTACCCCATGCGTAAATGCTATCCCAAACACTTCCTTTCCTCTTCTTTTCCTCTTTGGTATTTTCTGTTTTGGAAAATAAAAGAGTAGAGGGAGAGAAGAAGCCCAGCAGCCAAGCCGGCCCAGCCAGCCCACCTAAAACCCCTCCTAACCCTAGCCGATCGATCCCTCTCCCCTGCCCGATTCCCATCTCCATCCCCTCGCAACCTCGTCCTCCTACTCCGCTGCCACACACACACGCTCATAGCCAGCGCCGCTGGAGCTCCTTACCCGCGCCCGATCTGCTACAAGCCGCGCCACCGGCCAAGTCCCTCTTTCCCTCCTCGCCATCGCCGCCCCAATGCCCCTCCATGCGACGCCTTCCCTTCTCCTGCTCCTCCATCGCCTGTGCCTGCATCCTCCTCGTCGCCTCCGCACCTCCAGCCGGCCACCGGAGCCCGCTCGATGCCGCCGGGCTTCGCCTCGCCGGCTGCCCCAGGACGTCGCTCCCCTACCGTCTCCGGCGCCGCAGCACCGGAGCTGATCCTTCCCAGCGACCCCGGGCCCCAAGTCCCTCGCCGCCTCTCTCTGCTACATCTCGTGCGCCCTCGTCCTCGTTCCTGCGCCGCTCATCGCCAAGGCCAAGTGCAGGACGCCTCTGCTCCTCCTCACCTCGTCCGCGTCATCGGGATCGCGTCAAGCCCCTCGCCGTTGTCCTCTTCTCGGGAACGAGCTCGGCCGCGCGCCCTGGCCTCGTCCCATGCCCAGATATCCCTGCGCCTCGCCGCCTGATGCCTCCTCTACAAGGTGAAGCCACGGCTGCGCCAAGTTCCCTGCTCCGCCTCCACACGCCGTGCGCACACGCTACCAACTGCTGTTGTTGCCTCCGTGCATCTTCACTTCCTGTGCCCGTGGACGCCAAGTTCTTTTCGGAGACCTCTCGAAGACCAGGATCCACCAAGACCCTTCCGTGGATGCGTCAAGAACCCCTGCCGCGACTACCAATGTTTTTCGAGACCGCCAAGATGCACCCTGGTTTCGCCAAAACCCTGTGTTGGCCCTGTGAACGACTACAGCGACATGAACATCTACGAACTGTGTACAACTACTGTTACCTGCCTGGAACGACTACCGCCGACGTGCATTTTGCCAAGTAAAACTATCGACGAACCCCGAAGGACTTGGATGCGACAAGTTCCTCTCCAAACGTGTACAACTACCGTCACCATGTACAACTACTTCCACTACTTCCCACGACGCCCGTGAACCACTACCGTCGCCCCGAAGATGTTGGATTCGTCAAGTACCTCTCCGAGACGAACGTGTACAACTACTTCCTCTACGACCGCTACGAGAACGTCTACTTCCATCTACACCGCATCGAACTCGTTCCGCTCCGAAAACGCACGCTTCAAAGGTATAACGATGAGACGACCGCCCGTGTATGAATGTGTGTTGTATGAGATGCTCGTGTTTGCACCGTGCCCGTTTGTCTTTGCATGTTCCTCGTTTGCCATGCCGCTGTCCCGTGGGAACCCGGAATCCGGGATCACCCCACCATCTTGCATGACTCGTTCACGCCCACTTCCTTCTGCACCGGTATCTCTATGAGCTACCGGAACCGATATGTTGCCGTGGCATCATTTTTGGATTCGTTGCCGTGGCACCCGTTTTGTTCTGCCATGGTGACCAAATGCTTCATAACATGCTCATGTCAACATTTTCATAAAAATTGCATAAAACTTGCATATGTCATCCGCATCATGATAACAACAATTAAAATGTTTAAAATTGTTGTTTGCTTTAATTGCTAAATGACATATGGGGATTTTTCGGAATTGTTGTTTGTTTCCGGCCTCATTTAAACTTGCTTAAATTGTTAGTTTAATTATGCTTCACCTCTTACCATGTTTAATAACATTTAATATTGTTGGGTACATAACCGAGAGAGAACTAAATACTTGAATGTGGTGTTTCATCAATATGCAACTCGTTGCATATTGAGCTCCACTTAAATTGTAGTGTTGTTTGCTTCATATTGTCGTGCCATGCCTCATTAAACCGGACATGCATCATACTTGTTTGTGCATCATGACATGTTTATGCTTGTGTGTTTACCATATTGTTTGCTTCTTTCCGGTTTGCTTCTCTCGTTAGCTTCGGTTTCGTTCCGGAGTTGTGAGGATTCGTTCGACTACGTTCGTTTGTCTTCTTCATGGACTCGTTCTTCTTCCTATTGGGATCTCAGGCAAGATGACCATTACCCTCGATATCACTTCTATCTTTGCTTGCTAGTTGCTCCGTTCTATTGCCATGCTGCGCTACCTATCACTTGTTTACCATGCCTCCCATATTGCCATGTCAGCCTCTAACCTTTTTCACCCTTCCTAGCAAACCGTTGCTTGGCTATGTTACCGCTTTGCTTAGCCCCTCTTATAGCATTGTTAGTTGCAGGTGAAGTTGAAGATTGCTCCATGATGGACAGGATTATGTTGGAATATCACAATATCTCTTATTTAATTAATGCATCTATATATTTGGTAAAGGGTGGAAGACTCGGCCTTATGCCTGGTGTTTTGTTCCACTCTTGCCGCCCTAGTTTCCGTCATGCCGGTGTTATGTTCCTTGATTTTGTGTTCCTGACGCGGTTGGGTGATTTATGGGACCCCCTTGACAGTTTGCTTTCAATAAAACTCCTCCAGCAAGGCCCAACCTTGGTTTTAACATTTGCCACCTAAGCCTTTTTCCCTTGGGTTCTGCAGACTCAAGGGTCATCTTTATTTTACCCCCCAGGCCAGTGCTCCTCCGAATGTTGGTCCAAACTAGAGCACCGTGCGGGACCATTCCTTGGCAACTTGGATTACGTCGGTACCTGTACGCTTAGCTTATCCGGTGTGCCCTGAGAACGAGATGTGTGCAGCTCCTATCGAGATTTGTCGGCACAACGGGTGGTCTTGCTGGTCTTGTTTTACCATTGTCGAAATGTCTTGTAAACCGGGATTCCGAGTCTAATCGGGCCTTCCTGGGAGAAGGAATATCCTTCGTTGACCGTGAGAGTTTGTGATGGGCTAAGTTGGGACACCCCTCCAGGGTATTATCTTTCGAAAGTCGTGCCCGCGGTTATGTGGCAGATGGGAATTTGTTAATGTCCGGTTGTAGAGAACTTGACACTTGACTTAAGTAAAACGCATCAACCGTGTGTGTAGCCGTGATGGTCTCTTCTCGGCGGAGTCCGGGAAGTGAACACGGTTTTGGGTTATGTTTGACGTAAGTAGGAGTTCAGGATCACTTCTTGATCATTGCTAGCTTCACGACCGTTCCATTTGCTCTCTTCTCGCTTTTATTTGCGTATGTTAGCCACCATATATGCTTAGTGCTTGCTGCGACTCCACCTCATTACCACTTCCTACCCATAAGCTTAAATAGTCTTGATCTCGCGGGTTTTGAGATTGTTGAGTCCTCGTGACTCACCAGATACTATCACAACAGTTGCAGGTGCCGATGATACCAGTGTAGGTGATGCAACCGAGCTTAGATGGGAGCTCAACGAAGATCTTAGTTGTTGCTATGTTTCGTTTCTTGTTGATTAGTAGTGGATCCCAGTTGGGACGATCGGGGATCTAGTAGTTGGGTTATCTTCTTTTCTTTTGGCTTCGTCCGTAGTCGGACTATGTGTGTACTCTGAATGATGTATGAATTATATGTTCATTGTGTGAAGTGGCGATTGTAAGCCAACTCTTTATCTCATTCTTGTTCATTACATTGGATTGTGTGAAGATGACCCTTCTTGCGACAAAACCACAATGCGGTTATGCCTCTAAGTCGTGCTTCGACACGTGGGAGATATAGCCGCATCGTGGGTGTTACAAGTTGGTAATCAGAGCCATCCCCGACTTAGGAGCCCCCTGGTTGATTGATTGCTGGCGTTGTTGAGTCTAGAACAAAAAATCTTTTGAGTCTTAGGATTATATATATATCGGAGAGTAGGATTCTTTTTACTCCTGAGTCCCTTCGTCGCTCTGGTCAGGTCTCCTGACGTAGATGTTTTGTCTTTCTTCACCTCAAATTTCACTAAAAAAAATTTAGGATCACGCGGGTATCTTGGAATCGTTTCGACGGTTTTGTGACGAGAACATTGTTCTTGGTGCCTCCTGTCTTTTATGTGGCAGTGACCCGGCGAGTTGAGCTCCAAGGTGTTGTCGTCATAATTTTATCGTTGCAGTTCTGGAATACCTGAGTTTTGCTGACATCAAAAATCTCTTTTATGTAGTTGTTGGTGAGATAACCTCGACGCCACCCAGTACTGGGGCGGGAGTTTGGGAGTATTGCCATAACTCGTATAACGGATGCTTTTCGAAGGTTGAGGTACACGATTTCCGAAGGTTTCTTGGTTATGTGTTGATGGATGGATACAGCTTGGATATAGGTATTGTTAGTTTTGGGTGAGATATATATTGCTTCCCCTGTATCCCCAACACCTGATTGCATAACCATAAAGTTTCGGGAGTTTTATAGGTGGGAATTCAAGTAGCTCTAGCCTTTTGTTTTTCTTTCCGACAGATGCATGATATGAGATTGGGGTTCGACGTCTATTGGTCCGCCTTTCCACGGTCGTTTTTACACTGGTCTCGTTGTGTTTTAAAGAACCCTTGGCTATGCTGGTTTGGGGACACTTCGTATGTCATGTGCACTGCCTTGTACATGATGGTGCTGTACACTCGAGCCCGTGTGGGCCCCACCACGAAAACTTCGGATGAAATCTCTATCATATGTTTGTTCCGGCTTATTCTGCAAGCCAAATCCTTTGTTTTGTTTTATTTGTGGTATTCGAGTTGCTTCGAAGTCAAATGTTGAATCCATACCTTTCCTAAACGGTGTTCTCATATTGCTATGTGAATACTAATCCTTTTGATCATTGAGGTTGTCATGTTAATTCTTTTCCAACTGGTGCGCTTCTCTTCGAGATGATCCCATCATTCTCCCCATCCGCAAGATCATTTCTAAGTTTTCTCAACGGTGTTTGTTTCATCTATCCCAAGTTGCCTTTGTTTTCCCGCCCTCCCACCCCTTTTTCTTCAAGGACTCAGATTTATTAATCATATATCCTTTTATTTGTGAGAAGTCTCTTCATTCCTTTCTTTCAGTGTTCTTATCCGGTGATTCTCAAGAAGATACTAACGGAGCTACAAGTTTATCATTCTTCGTCTTTTTTCTTCTTCGGTGGATTAATTTCAAGCTTTGGTGTTGATCATATCTCTTCCTTTTGTTTCACATATCTTCCCATGTGAATTTCTTATCCAAGGCTGTCTTATTTATTCACCTCTCACAGTTCATATCCGGAGTGTTGGAACATATCTCACAAGGCTTGTCTTTTCATTCAAGATCCGTTCGAGTTACTTCAAGGCTTTTCTCTTATTCAAGCTATTTAATCCTACCGGTGCAATCTCTATTTCAAGCAATCCTTCAATGATGTTTCTTTCGAGTGGGCCCTAACCCACATGTCTTTTCCCAGGATCTTACCTAACTCTTCTAATTATCAGGAGCTATTCTCAAATTCATTTCCAAGTTTGACATAAGAATGACTTCTCAACAGTCAAATGTATCCTCCAAGTTCGCTTTCATATTTTTTTCATCGTTGATTCAACCTTTCTTTCATCCCGGAGTATCTCACAATTCATGGTGGTGTTTCTCGTCGTCATTCTCGGATTTTGAAGACCGAAGAAGAGTTCCTCTTAAATCATTACCCTTTCTTCCAAAGATGCGTAGTTCAAGCTTGCCGCCATCCTCATAATTGTTTTCGATTGTGAGAATTGTTTTCTTACCATCCGGAGCATTTCATGAGTTGTTTCCATTTCTTTCCTCCGAAGGCCATCATGTCATAATTCTTCATTCTCAGCATGTAGCTATCGTTCTCCAAATCTTACCAGTGGATCGTTCAAGTTTACTCTAGTCAGCTCATGATCTCTTTGTTCTCTTGTATCTAAATTATGTCAAGTATCTTCATTCATTCTCCAATTCTTCCTGGTGAATTGTGCCTTTGCTACTTTCATTTTCAATTCTTTCGGTGGTTCGTTCAAGATTTCACTTCCTTCGTTATCATATCAATTCATTCGTTCTTTCCGAATCCTACCGGTGGTTTGTTCAAGTTTTTCCCAAGTTTACGCTATATCTATCTTAATCCATTCTACGAGAATAAGTAGTATGCCAAATCCGTTGCTTGTCATCAATTCAAATTGATGAAGGATACGCATAATGTAATTCTTATTCTTGTTTCATCCAAGTGATTAATTCCTTCTTTCGGAGTTCGTTCATGATATCAATTCTCGGTTCTAAGATGTTCATCTTTTCTTTCTGGAGTTCCAAGTTCTCTCGGTTATATCGTCGCGAAGCTCCATCTAAATCATCGCAAGGCTTCACCTTGTGTTTTCAACTTCTCTTTCTTTCTATCATCCTTTTATTATCGGAGTTCTTCATGGAGGTTCTACATGGTGGTTCATCAAGGATTCTTTTCATTCTTCAATTTCAAGATTTCTCTCGAAGTTATGACCCGCCAAGCTATACTCAAAAATTAAACATGGTGCTCAACACATGTTTTGTTTTGAGGCGTTCAAGCATTCTTCATCTTGCATTCTGAAGTGCAATTCCTTCTATCTTATCTTTCGAGATGGTGTTATGTCATCCTTGACAATTTTCCTTCATGTTTCGTGATTCACATGTTGTCAAGAACGAGGTATTTTAAATCCATTAATCTCTTCATTGGAGTTATCTTGTGTTATATTTCACCTAAAGCCTTCCATTAGGAATGTTGTATTGTGGTGCTTATCAATGATCCAAGTTTTCTCCTATCCTCTCGGCGAAAGGAATTTTCATCTTTTCATTGATCTCAAGCAAGCAATTGTTTCAGTTAGTGGCCGGTTGTCACCTCATCATTTTGAGATGTTTGCCATAAGCCCACAACAAGCTTGTGCTTTTCGTTGTTGATTTTCCAACAACTCTGTTCAATTCTTCTTTGCAAGGATGCTTTCCAAGCTCATTTGTGGCAGAAGTTGGCATTTTCTTCTTCATTCTGTTATTCCAACAATCTAGCTTCTATTCTTTCGTTCCGGAGGCATTGTGATGTTGCTCTCTTCACTCATCTTCTCGTATTGAGGATTGTATTCTTTTCGTGCTTATCCATCTAACCGGAGTGTTGTGTCATCTCTTCAAGTTCTTTCATCTTATCAAGTTTTGCCTCTCTTTTCAACCGGACTGTTGTCTGAAATACTTCTTACCCCTTGTGCCATTCTTTCAATAGTTCCGGAGGCAGTGTGATGTTGATTTCATCAAGTATCATCCCATCTTTTCAAATTCATGTTCAATTCCTTCCCTTTACAGTCGGAGTGCTGCCCAAATTATATCAATCTTATTCCTTCTCTATCTAGTTTTAACCGTAGTGGTTTCAATATCTATCTTATCACTAAACCTCTTGGTTCTCGTCGTATCCCTTGTTCCTCTTTTTCTAACGTAGTGTTTTCAACTTTGTTCATCTTTGTTGTTTTCTTTCTTTCATTTTGCTCAACCTCTCAAGGTTCATGGTTTCACTCGTTTGTCGAAGAAGCAACTTAGTTTTATCTCTTCTCTTCCTCTTCCGTTTCTCTCCGGTGCCATCCTAGATCTCGGGACGAGATCCTCTTGTAGTGGTGGAGTGTTGTAACGCCCCGAGACCGATGCTCCAGATGACTTCCAGCTATTCCGAGTTTTGTCGTGTGATTTGTTTTGTTTGTGCATTCATCATGTCATCTCTTGCATTGCATCATGTCATCATGCCATCATATCATTAATTTTATAACTCTTTTAAATAAATTGTATGGATTTTTTTGATCCATTTAAATCGAGGGAAGGGTGACTTCTCTTTAGAACATATCTTCCCAATATTAGGGAGCTGTATTAAATATTTCTTTAATTTGGAAATCACCATAACACACTTGCAAAATACCCCGGTGCCTTTGTTATCTTAATTCTTGCTCTCCAACTTTACTCATAATTTCTTTCATCTTTTCCGGAGCTCCACCAAAAATCTCAACATTTTTGGACACTTCTAAATCCTACTTCTTGTTCAAACCATTTGAATTAAATTCAAATGACTTTGAATTTAATTCTTGCAATCTTGCCCACACCATTTTTCTTGGAACAAGTGCATTTTTGCGAGTCCGGGAAAATTACCCCATGCGTAAATGCTATCCCAAACACTTCCTTTCCTCTTCTTTTCCTCTTTGGTATTTTATGTTTTGGAAAATAAAAGAGTAGAGAGAGAGAAGAAGCCCAGCAGCCAAGCCGGCCCAGCCAGCCCACCTAAAACCCCTCCTAACCCTAGCCGATCGATCCCCTCTCCCCTGCCCGATTCCCATCTCCATCCCCTCGCTCCCTCGTCCTCCTACTCCGCCGCCACACACACACGCTCACAGCCAGCGCCGCTGGAGCTCCTTCCCCGCACCCGATCTGCTACAAGCCGCGCCGCCAGCCAAGTCCCTCTTTCCCTCCTCGCCATCGCCGCCCCAACGCCCCTCCACGCGACGCCTTCCCTTCTCCTGCTCCTCCATCGCCTGCGCCTGCGTCCTCCTTGTCGCCTCCGCACCTCCAGCTGGCCACCGGAGCCCGCTCGCTGCCGCCGGGCTTCGCCTCGCCGGCTGCCCCAGGACGTTGCTCCCCTGCCGTCTCCGGCGCCGCAGCACCGGAGCTGCTCCTTCCCAGCGACCCCGAGCCCCAAGTCCCTCGCCGCCTCTCTCTGCTACATCTCGTGCGCCCTCGTCCTCGTTACCGCGCCGCTCGTCGCCAAGGCCAAGTGCAGGACGCCTCCGCTCCTCCTCACCTTGTCCGCGTCGTCGGGATCGCGTCAAGCCCCTCGCCGTTGTCCTCTGCTCGGGAACGAGCTCGGCCCCGCGCCCTGGCCTCGTCCCATGCCCAGATATCCCTGTGCCTCACCGCCTGCTGCCTCCTCTGCAAGGTGAAGCCACGTCCGCGCCAAGTTCCCTGCTCCGCCTCCACACGCCGCCCACACACGCTACCAACTGCTGTTGTTGCCTCCGTGCATCTTCACTTCCTGTGCCCGTGGACGCCAAGTTCTTTTCGGAGACCTCTGGAAGACCATGATCCACCAAGACCCTTCCGTGGATGCGTCAAGAACCCCTGCCGCGACTACCAACATTTTTCGAGACCGCCAAGATGCACCCTGGTTTCGCCAAGACCCTGTGTTGGGCCCTGTGAACGACTACAGCGACATGAACATCTACGAACTGTGTACAACTACTGTACCTGCCTGGAACGACTACCGCCGACGTGCATTTCGCCAAGTAAAACTATCGACGAACCCCGAAGGACTTGGATGCGACAAGTTCCTCTCCAAACGTGTACAACTATCGTCGCCGTGTACAACTACTTCCACTACTTCCCACGACGTCCGTGAACCACTACCGTCGCCCCGAAGATGTTGTATTTGTCAAGTACCTCTCCGGGACGAACGTGTACAACTACTTCCTCTACGACCGCTACGAGAACGTCTACTTCCATCTACACCGCATCGAACTCGTTCCGCTCCGAAAACGCACGCTTCAAAGGTATAACGATGAGACAACCGCCCGTGTATGAATGTGTGTTGTATGAGATGCTCGTGTTTGCACCATGCCCGTTTGTCTTTGCACGTTCCTCGTTTGCCATGCCGCTGTCCCGTGGGAACCCGGAATCCGGGATCACCCCACCATCTTGCATGACTCGTTCACGCCCACTTCCTTTTGCACCGGTATCTCCGTGAGCTACCGGAACCGATATGTTGCCGTGGCATCATTTTCAGATTCGTTGTCGTGGCACCCGTTTTGTTCCGCCATGGTGACCAAATGCTTCATAACATGCTCATGTCAACATTTTCATAAAAATTGCATAAAACTTGCATATGTCATTCGCATCATGATAACAACAATTAAAATGTTTAAAATTGTTGTTTGCTTTAATTGCTAAATGACATATGGGGATTTCCCGGAATTGTTGTTTGTTTCCAGCCTCATTTAAACTTGCTTAAATTGTTAGTTTAATTATGCTTCACCTCTTACCATGTTTAATAACATTTAATATTGTTGGGTACATAACCGAGAGAGAACTAAATATTTAAAATGTGGTGTTTCGTCAATATGCATTGCATATTGAGCTCCACTTAAATTGTAGTGTTGTTTGCTTCATATTGTCGTGCCATGCCTCATTAAACCGGACATGCATCATACTTGTTTGTGCATCATGACATGTTTATGCTTGCGTGTTTACCATATTGTTTGCTTCTTTCCGGTTTGCTTCTCTCGTGAGCTTCGGTTTCGTTCCGGAGTTGTGAGGATTCGTTCGACTACGTTCGTTTGTCTTCTTCATGGACTCGTTCTTCTTCCTATTGGGATCTCAGGCAAGATGACCATTATCCTCGATATCACTTCTATCTTTGCTTGCTAGTTGCTCCGTTCTATTGCCATGCTGCGCTACCTATCACTTGTTTACCATGCCTCCCATATTGCCATGTCAGCCTCTAACCTTTTTCACCCTTCCTAGCAAACCGTTGCTTGGCTATGTTACCGCTTTGCTTAGCCCCTCTTATAGCATTGTTAGTTGCAGGTGAAGTTGAAGATTGCTCCATGATGGACAGGATTATGTTGGGATATCACAATATCTCTTATTTAATTAATGCATCTATATATTTGGTAAAGGGTGGAAGACTCGGCCTTATGCCTGGTGTTTTGTTCCACTCTTGCCGCCCTAGTTTCCGTCATACCGGTGTTATGTTCCTTGATTTTGTGTTCCTTACGCGGTTGGGTGATTTATGGGACCCCCTTGACAGTTCGCTTTGAATAAAACTCCTCCAACAAGGCGCAACCTTGGTTTTAACATTTTCCACCTAAGCCTTTTTCCCTTGGGTTCTGCAGACTCAAGGGTCATCTTTATTTTACCCCCCGGGCCAGTGCTCCTCCGAGTGTTGGGCCAAACTAGAGCACCGTGCGGAACCATTCCTTGGCAACTTGGATTACGTCGGTACCTGTACACTTAGCTTATCCGGTGTGCCCTGAGAAAGAGATATGTGCAGCTCCTATCGGGATTTGTCGGCACAACGGGTGGTCTTGCTGGTCTTGTTTTACCATTGTCGAAATGTCTTGTAAACTGGGATTCCGAGTCTGATCGGGCCTTCCTGGGAGAAGGAATATCCTTCGTTGACCGTGAGAGCTTGTGATGGGCTAAGTTGGGACACCCCTGCAGGGTATTATCTTTCGAAAGCTGTGCCCGCGGTTATGTGGCAGATGGGAATTTGTTAATGTCCAGTTGTAGAGAACTTGACACTTGACTTAAGTAAAACGCATCAACCGTGTGTGTAGCCGTGATGGTCTCTTCTCGGCGGAGTCCGGGAAGTGAACACGGTTTTGGGTTATTTTTGACGTAAGTAGGAGTTCAGGATCACTTCTTGATCATTGCTAGCTTCACGACCGTTCCATTTGCTCTCTTCTCGCTCTTATTTGCGTATGTTAGCCACCATATATGCTTAGTGCTTCCTGCTACTCCACCTCATTACCACTTCCTACCCATAAGCTTAAATAGTCTTGATCTCGTGGGTTTTGAGATTGCTGAGTCCTCGTGACTCACCAGATACTATCACAACAGTTGTAGGTGTAGATGATACCAATGCAGGTGATGCAACCGAGCTCAGATGGGAGCTCAACGAAGATCTTAGTTGTTGCTATGTTTCGTTTCTTGTTGATTAGTAGTGGATCCCAGTTGGGACGATCGGGGATCTAGTAGTTGGGTTATCTTCTTTTCTTTTGGCTTTGTCCGTAGTCGGACTATGTGTGTACTCTGAATGATGTATGAATTATATGTCCATTGTGTGAAGTGGCGATTGTAAGCCAACTCTTTATCCCATTCTTGTTCATTACATGGGATTGTGTGAAGATGACCCTTCTTGCGACAAAACCACAATGCGGTTATGCCTCTAAGTTGTGCTTCAACACGTGGGAGATATAGCCGTATCGTGGGTGTTACACCGACGCCTCGGGTTTCAAGACAATCAGTAAAGGCAATGATCCATTGAAGATATAGCAGGATAAAATAAAGATTTAACTGGATATGATGTCATGGCGGGTTAACATGGATCCAGAAGATGACGTCATGGCGGGTTAAACCCTTTCGCACAGATAGAAGACCGAAGGCTTATTTCTTAAGGTATTTTGAGATTGACATGAACCGGTTCAAATCAATCTGGGGCCTCATGTTGGGGATATAACTATATGTGTAAGCCGCCCAGGAGGGGCCGGGTTACGCAAAGAAGACTCATCAGAAAGAAGCCCAATACCAAGGATGAAGATGGCGGTTCAATAAAGGGTCTAAGGCCCACAGGCGACTTAAGGCCCATAGTGGTAAACCGCCATGATGATATGACTTGTAACATAAGGTAGACTTAACTAGTCACCGAGCCGGACACTGTCTATGAGCCGGCCGGGACTCGGTAGGCCGTAGGGCATCTACCCATGTATATAAGGGGACGACCTGCTGGCAGCTTAGGGCAAGAAACAACTCATCGAGAACCGGGTATAGCGTATCTCGCTCCCTGGTCATTGAAACATCAAGCAATACCAACCCAACTAGACGTAGGCCTACCTTCACCGTAAGGGGCCGAACTAGTATAAACCTCTCGTGTCTCTTGTCCCGATTAACCCCTTCAAGCTTCCTAGTTGCGATGTCTCCACGACTAAGTCCTTTCACTAGGACATCTGACGTGACAATTCCACGACAAGTACACCGGCAGTTATCCCGGCAAAGATCTGAAGGTTGTCCTCTCCCAGTTGTGCTGCGCCCTCATGTCCTCATCTACCACTACCACATGGCCACAAAGCCTTGCGACCATTTCGCCAGGTTTGTCAACAGTACCGATTACAAGTTTGCTATGGTGGAAACCTCCAACGATGTAAAAGCGCTCATGGTTATGGGCTTGGCCTGCAAGAACCTTGTTGAAATCTGTGATCAGTGCAGGGTCTGGGGCAGCATGAAGAAGGACTCCCGGGTTGAACTCACCTCAGCCATCAACCATCATCGATCCCTACTATGAAAAGATGAAGCAGCATGCCAACAGAACAAGTCACGTATCCTGGCACGGGGCCTGGATATGGCAACTGGAAGAACCTCACCTCAGGTTCGTGGCCAAGAGCGTGTACACATGCTACGAGATGCACAGGTGGATCGTTGACATGAGAAAGTGCCTCGTTCCCAAAATCGATGAGGTCAGATCGAGCCACAAGCAGAGCAGTGGCGGCAAACGTCACAAGAAGTGGATGATGATCAGATGATCATTTATCCTACTTAATTATGCATGTAATATATAGTTTACTTTGGTGTGTGGAAATGCCATGTGTGTAGTAGCCACCTATGTAATTATGCATGTAATAGTTTACTTTGGTGTGTGCAATTAAATGTCATGTCTGTAGTAGCCACCTATGTAATTCGATGTTTAATTTGGTTATGCAACCATGTCCTTATAAGTGTGAGTGTGTGTGTGTGTGTATGTGTGTGTGTTGTTGTTTTGTATGCAATCCCATTGCACGACACACGTCTTATTAGCAGCAATCGTCTGTGTTATTATCAGTCTTCGCACACATTTCTGATTACAGACCTATTTGTCGTGTATCACACACATCTTGTTAAATTGAACCATTTCTGTTCTCTTGGTTGAATGCAAACAGTTCGTCCGAGTGAATCGTATGCCGTATATCGCACACACCTTGCTCTGGCTAACAGTTTCTTTTGTGTTTCCTAATCACAAACAGTTCATCCGAGTGAACCGTATGTCCTATATCGCACACACCTTAATCTAGCTGACCATTTCTGTTGTTCCGCCTCATCACAAAACGTTTATCCAAGTGAACTGTATGCCAGATATCACACACACTTTCATCTGGCTACCCATTTCTATTGTTCCGCCTCATCACAAATAGTTCATTGGAGTGAACCGTATGCCCCTCATTGCACACGTAAGTAAAATCTGAACCATGTTTGATGTATCTGCCATCGCAAACATTTTGCATCATTTTTGACGGTTTTTTACATCACTGTTTGCGATTAATGCATTGCACGCAGTTTCATCGAAGGGTCTCTGATCATAGTGTCACGTTAGCAGCATCCTGCAGTAGTGTTTACTTGAGCAACGAGGACACGAACTATTGATGACTCCACCTGGCTTGTGAGTAATCTAGCATCATATGCGAATATGAACCTTGTGTCTAACCCGGAATCATTAGGGAAATGGCACCTTGTGTGTAATCTAGCCTCATTTTGGAAACATGGCCTCGAGGTTGACCGTACTTCCCTCCTTGCAGGAACTGCTTCCTGACATGTATAAGTTACTTCTTTTTTAGATCAATAGTCAGAGCTCCCCAGATCCATTAAGTAGAAGCCCAATAAACAGGACTAGAATAAGTGAATTCAAAAGGAGAAATATAAAAATAGACTGCAAGGTGAGAACACCCACTTCCTACATCAAGCTAAAAAGGAAAGCATTAGGACGATTAAGACTGTGCTTATTCCATACTAAGCAGAGCCAGCTTATAGAAACTACGACATATACATCGAAGAACACAAGGCTAAGAGACATACAAAAACCAGCAGAGGGGTGCAGTAAGCCAGGGGTTGCTGCAGCAAAACAACCGGCAACCAGATGATCTCCAGGGCGTTTGTAGGCGCGTTCGACTGACTAGCTTCAACACTAAATTACAAAAGATTCATCCTACGGTATGGTGGGTCCATTGAGGAAATTGAGAGCCTAATCAAGTGTACAGGAAATTGTTTGTCTCGTCTATTATTGTTTAATAATCTTCCACACTATTGGATTGCATGGCAAGAACCCTAGCCAAGCATACAACATGGTTTGATGTTGTTTTGGGCTCGGGGCATGCCCAGGGCCTGGCCTGGTCCTATGTTCACTATTGCTGCAAGACACATACCATGTCAAAGTAAAAAAATTGATCAAGAGAGGTGGCTCCCTCCGATTTCATTAAAGAAACCATCAAGGACACACAAAACATCCAGTACTGCTAGTCAGGTTCTCAATGTCAAAGTAATTGAAAGGTTGTTACTTACCAAAGCCCATTTTATAGGTTTGGTGCAGCTCCTCTTTAACTTGATATGTTCCCTTAACATGTCCCCAACATCCTGTATTTTGTCTTCATTGCTCCTCTGCATTTTCGCATTCATAGTTTTAAAATCTCAACATGGCAAGAAAAATATAGTAATACTCACGCATCTTGTGGGCAACATTAAAGCACTCATCTGCCATGTTAGCATGAGTGATTTTTAATATCCTACTATGTGGCTCTTCAACTTTGCTAGAACTATGTTGTGGTTTCATTTTGAGTGAATAGAATAGGGGGATCACCTCCTTGCTATTATAAAAAACTTTCCATTTATGACACTACTGGTTACAAATGAAGAACCTACCCAAGCACAGTGCAATACAGGAGCGACGCACAATTACAAGATGATATTCTGTTGGACAATGCAAGCTATAACCAATTGTTTTTACAGGAACAATAGCAGCCAAGAAATTTGAAGGATAGGTATGAACATAATCGGAACTGCACATGTACTGCTAAGAGAATCAATATACACAACACCAATCGAGGAGGAGTACGAAGGTCGCGGAGGCGTCTGTGCATCACCGTCGGCAACGGGAGTCAGTTCATTGTCGATGACGGTGGTCCTGTTGCGCTTGGCGTTGGCTTCCCGGAAGCAGATCCGAGACCGTGAAAGACGGCGCCGGGGAAGCGACTCCGTGTATGACAACGACGGCGGACAGACACCAGTGCGACGTACGACATCGTTGATGAGGCAGGTGCACTACGGTGAAAGAGTGCGCCAATGAAGAAGGGGAGGGCACGAACATGTTGCGGTGCCGTGGAGAAGTCTATTTTGCGGTGGGGATAGAAATGGGGAGAAATGAGGCGTACTCTGGGTGCCGGTGTGGGGTGAACGTGAAGTTACCAAACAGCCCTCGACCAACCAGCATACGAGTCACGGGAGATCTTGATGGAAGCGGGAGATTTTGCTGCCAACCTGAAAATTTGTAACACTATACTACTCCCTGCTCCTCGTGTGGCATGTTGGGCGATTGGGCTGAGCAGCTACGAGTACTATACTCCCTCCATTTTTATTTACTTTGCATATTATGTCTGACTTAAGTCAGACTTCCTAAAGTCTGACCAAGTTTATAGAAAAAATAAAAACATTTACCATAACAAATCTGTATGATGTGAAAGTACATTCAATAGTGAACCTAATGGTATTGATTTGTTGTCGTATATGTTAATATTTTTGTTTATAAACTTTGTCATAGTTTACAAAACTTGACTTTGACCAATGCTAATACGCAGACTTAAATAAAAAAGGAGGGAGTACACATCTGTTTTCTTAGTTTGTTGTGGCATTAATTTTTTGTTTTAATTGTGAAATAAATATGTTAAACTACTGATTTCAAGTGTAATGGTTTATACAATTCAATATTTAGAATCGTTGTTGAATTCCAACATGGATACCAGGTCAATAGTACTTCACAATATGCTCAAACTCACATAATCCAACTCAAATGAAAATCTAAATGCATTTCATAGTTATTAATTTGTTGGATGCAACAAAACCAACCATAACTCTACATGATCCAGTCTAAAGCAATTTTCAGAACACATCTCAATGTGTGAATGAAACGTAGAGAGTTTGTCAAGATGGAGCAATGGCAGGAAGAAAGAGATGCGTGCACTCAACACACAAGATATACACCTAGTGGAAGAAAGAGACAGAGGACGGGAAAGATTGTATATATGTGGGCGAGAGAGTAGGAGGGAAACCTCAGGAGAGACAGAGAGAGAGAGAGAGAGAGAGAGAGAGAAGTGTGCAAGAGAGGGATATATATATATATATATATGTGTGTGTGTGTGTGTGTGTGTGTGTCTACAGAGGAAGAAGTTAGGTCTGTGAGAAAGATGGAGACATGTAATAGGAATGAGATGCGTGTGCATCGAGATTTTGTGCATGTGGACAGAGAAGAGACAAAATGTTTGATGAGCAGAGCTCAAAAGAACATGGACTAGAGGGGAATCTTGTGGGCTGAGGGATTGATAATTTTGTGCGGGGGGCGGGGGGGGGGGGGGGGGGGGGGGAGAGAAGGGAAAGGAGTTACTCAGCCATCGTCCCTGTTGGAGATATGCCCTAGAGGCAATCATGTATGATGATATTTCTTATGTGTTTATGAATAAAAATAGTCCTTGGACATTATCAATGATGTGTATCAGCAAGTATGTGACTTGTTTGTGGGACTATACATTGTATGGTGACTGTCCTAAAAGGTCCCTAGTCGAAAGGGCCGTGTGGACGCGCAGCCGACTAGACTAGCATATGACACGGTCGATGGCTTGGTCTCACTGGCCATGGAGCATTGGATGCTAACCGGATAATATGGACTTGGAAAGGTCTGGTCGGATTCGACGTAGTCGGATCCGAGTCAAGATAAGGTCCGAGTCGGACAGACCCAATTATGAGACGCAGCGATATGTCATCTGTGAGTCTCTAGTACAACATATGTTCTATGTCCTAAGACCTGAGCTGACGCATGTACTCGGGATGGTGACAGACTTGCTTTGGGCCGACCAAACGCTACTCCGTGACTGGGTAGTTACAAAGGTAGGTTTCGGGTTTGTCCAGTCCCATGCTGCGAGACATGGTCGAGCAAGATGGGATTTGCCCCTCCGATCAGGAGAGATATACTCTGGGCCCCTCATGTGATCCGACCAGGATAAGCATGTCCATGCGACATGGATTATGCGATAATCCGGTTTGTGGTCGATATCACTGAAACGAGAAAGAGGTCGGGCTAGCACAAGGATGACAGTCTCGCCTTGAGCCCGACAACATATATCATGAGGCAAAGGGAAGAGAAGTGTGACACGTTGTACAGGTTCGCCTAACCAGCTTCATAGTTTACTTGGTGGTCGGCACGCCTTGCTAGAGGCCGCTACCAACTGTGCAGGTCAGAGGTGATCCGAACTGCGACCAATCCGACCTTAACCTAAGGGGTCGCGCGCTTAAGGGAAGGAACCTACGAGGTCGGTTCATAGGACACTGGTCGGATGTGATCCGAACTGGACTAGGAACATGACCGAGTAGACTTTGGGCTTTAGGGTCCGTGCGAGGCCCAAGTGTTGAGCCTGCGACGGACGCCTATATAAAGTGGAGGTGTGGCACACTCATGGGGTTGATCGCTTTGGTGCTCTGACTAGGGTTTGCATGTGTTGCGAATAGCCACCTCCACTCGCCGCTGACTGTGTGATCGGACCTAGCAGTCCGCCGCATGGTGTTCCTCCTACATGCGCGGATACCGTTAGAGGAGGTGCACTAGTGCCGCTCCAGCAAACTTGTACGTGGGATCGTACGACCGGTTGTTCGAGGGAGATTGGATGAGGAGGAGATGATCCACGCGGACGCGCTTCCCCAACTCTTCTTCCGCTGCACGGCACTGCGCGTCTAGTGGTAACGAACTATGATCCATCTCTCGTAGCATGTTCTTGGTTGTTCTGCGCATAGGAAATTTTAATTTGCAGTTGACGCACCCTACCCTAGAACCCAACAGTGGTATCAGAGCCTCTGCTATAGGACTTGGATTCAGATTGTATGTATATTAGATATGTGGAGGCGGCAGATGAGATCTGTTGTCGTTGATAAGATCGGCTATGTGCACGGTTGATGTGATCAACTGCACATGGGGATCGTTGAGGCTATGTTTTCTGTCAATCAGGATCGATGAGGTCGTGACACGATCTACCCCTACCGGTCAGTCATCCGCCATCGGGGTTAACAGTGAAACGTAAATCCAAATCGGATTCGCGATGATCGATATGATCGGTCAGATCAGAAAATTCGGCGTGAACGGAGTTCAGATGTGATCTGTGATTTCCGAAAACGTCAGGCGTTGCCCGCACCCACGAGGGGTGCTGCCCCTTCGAACCCCGCCCACTAACCGGCTAGCGGGACCGCCGTGTGCGTAGCACCGTGTATTTCGTACCCGACACACAAACCGGTAGAATGCGATTCTATGCACAACTTTGTTTTGCAGGTTTGATGTGAATAGTATGGCTCATGTGTATGTGATGCATATGTGTAATTTATACGTGGCATGCATGTCATGTTTGTCAGCCGGAAGGAGCCAAAGTGCTGTTATTATATTGTATAATGACCTGCGCGTCGACTTGTGATTCTCTATGTAAAATTCATTACTAGTTGTAGTAGTTGGATAATAGAGATCAGGTTGGTGGCTTGGCATCCCGGCGTGACAAATAAGATGGAGTTCCTAGATGGTCATCGGAGTCGGAGCCGACCTGGAAGAACGTCCATGAAGGAGCCATACTATTTCACAATATGTGTTTATTTGTGATTGTTGTGCTTCTTTGTTTCTATGCATGTTAGAATGGTAGAAAGATCCCTCATGAATATGAAGACAATTGCCATCCCGGATGTTGCACCTTCGCACGTCAAGTACATCTAGTAGTGGGCTCATAAAATTGGGGTGCTTATGGATGTCCTTGAACTGAAGGGTTCATCTTGGACACGGACATGCACTGCATCAGGTTAACTTGCCAAGGCTATCAAAAAGGTTTTGGGCCTTGTGGCAAAGAAGGTTGGGAGCCGGGGTATAAGATACCTTCCCGATCGACAGGAGTCGTATAGAGATACGATTAGCAAGGAGTTGCTTACCGGATAGGTATGTTCGCTAGCAGTGATGCTAAAGCTCACTAGTCGCATGCGCTAGTCGGATCCTGAATCACTGAGAGTTTGCGGAGGGATGCTGACTTCAGTGGGAGTATTTCTGTTTAGGCAAGAACTACTCTACATAAACACATTGCTTAGTGATTGCATATTTTCTGTTGTAGATCAATGGCACCACCTGCTCAACCCAACTTTGCATTGAAATCAATTCTGGAAAAGGATAAACTGAATGGAACAAACTTTACCACCTGGTATAGAAATCTGAGAATTGTTCTCAAGCATGATAAAAAGGAACATGTTCTAGAGGATCCACTTCCAGAGGAACCTGCCGATAATGCTAATGCCACAACTAAGAATGCCTACCAGAAACTCGTTGATGAATCAACGGAGATCAGTTGTCTGATGCTGGCTTGTATGGAGCCCGATTTGCAACAGCATTTCGAAAATGTTGAGGCTTACGATATGATCGAGAGTCTCAAGAGCATGTTTCAGACACAGGCTAGGACCGAAAGGTTCAACGTCTGGTGATCCTTGATGGATTGCAAGCTGAAGGAAGGTGATCCACTGAGCCCACATGTGATCAAGATGATCGGATATGTGCAAGCTTTGGATCGTTTGGGCTTCCTGCTCTTGGATGAGCTGGCTACTGATGTTGTTCTGGGTTCTCTTCCGCCCAGCTATGGGACGTTCATCTCGAACTATCATATGCATGGCATGGATAAGAAGCTCACTGAATTGCATGGGATGCTCAAAGTGGCAGAGCAGGATATTAAGAAAGGCACGCATCAAGTGTTGATGGTGCAGAAATCGGCTAAGTTCAAGAAGAGTTGGTCCAAGAAAAAGGCTAAGGCAAAGGGCACGGAGACGGTAACCTCTGCCGCTGCGCCAAAGTCTGGACCGGACTCAAAGACCGTTTGCTTTCACTGCAAGGAGACCGGTCACTGGAAGAGGAACTGTAGCAAGTGGCTTGCAGAGCATGGCAAGAAGGCCGGAAATGCTTCTTCAGGCAAAGGTACACTTGTTGCATATGTTATAGACATTTACCTTGCTGGCATACCTAGAAGCTCTTGGGTATTTGATACCGGATCGGTTGTTCATATTTGCAACTCGATGCAGGGGCTGGTAAGAACTAGGCATGTGGCACAAGGGGAGATTGACATCAGGGTCGGCAACAAAGCAAGAGTTGCTGCGTTGGAGGTCGGCACGATGCAGCTCCAGCTTCCTTCCGGATTCATTATGGAATTGAATAATTGTTATTACATTCCTGCACTTAGTCGGAACATTATTTCTGCCTCATGTTTGATGAGTCAAGGTTATGAATTCAATTTAAAGGACAATGGTTGTTTCGATATTTTTGAATGGTATGTTCCACGGCTATGCACCCATTGTTGATGCGCTATTTATATTGAATCTAGAATAGGAACCGGTCTGTAACGTGAATGTCAAGAGGCATAAGCCTAATGAGATAAATCCGACATACTTCTGGCATTGCCGGCTTGGACACATTAGTCTGAAACGCATGAAGAAGCTCCATGATGATGGGCTCCTAAGTTCGTCCGACTTCGGGTCGTTCGAGACATGTGAATCATGCTTGCTCGGCAAGATGACTAAGTCTCCTTTCGCAAAGAGTTGCGAGAGGGCGTCTGAGCTATTGAAACTCATACATAGTCATGTGTGTGGTCCAATGAGCACAACTGCCAGAGGTGGCTATCAGTACTTCATGACTTTTACCGATGGCTTGAGTAGATATGGATATATCTATTTAATGAGGCACAAGTCAGAGACTTTTGAAAAGTTCAAAGAGTTTCAGAACGAGGTTGAGAATCAGCTCGGCAAGACTATAGCTTCTGCGATCTGATCGTGGAGGTGAGTACATGAGCCAGGAGTTTGATGATCATCTGAAAAGTCGAGGTATAGTACCTCAGCTCACACCTCCGGGTACGCCACAAAGAAACGGCGTGTCGGAATGGAGGAATAGGACCTTGTTGGACATGGTCCGGTCTATGATGAGCAAATCGGATTTACCCTTGTCATTCTAGGGATACGCTCTAGAAACAACAGCTTTCACACTTAACAGGGTACCATCAAAATCCATAGACAAGACACCACATGAGATGTGGACCGGGAAGAGTCCCAGTTTGTCTTTTCTAAAGATTTGGGGTTGTGAAGCATTTGTCAAGCGACTTATGTCAGACAAGCTTACACCTAAATCGGATAAATGCATATTCGTGGGATATCTGAGGGAAACCTTGGGATATAGCTTCTACAACCGGGAAGAGAACAAAGTGTTTGTTGCTCAGAATGGGGTTTTCCTTGAGAAAGAGTTTCTCAGTCGGGAGGCCAGGGGGAGGACGGTTCGACTCGAAGAAATTCGAGGACCACTCGTGGACGGCTCGGCTGGTGATGAGATCATACCGGAGTCAGTCAGGGAAACTGTAGTGGAAGCGGCACCGGAACCACGGAGGTTGGAAAGATTGCGCAGGGTGAGTGATGTATTGTTGCTAGAAAGCGGCAAGCCGGCCGCGTATGCGGAAGCAATGGTGAGCCTAGATTCCGAGGCATGGCTGGAGGCCATGAGATCCGAGTTAAAGTCCATGGATGAGAATCAAGTCTAGGACTTGGTTGATCCGCCGCCTGGCGTAACGGCCATTGGTTGCAAATGGGTCTTTAAGAAGAAAAACGATGTGGATGGAAATGTTCAGATCCACAAAGCTCGGCTTGTTGCTAAAGGTTATGGACAAGTTCAAGGAATTGACTACGACGAGACTTACTCGTCGGTAGCGATAATGAAATCGGTGAGGATCGTACTAGCTATAGCTGCATATTTCGATTACGAGATATGGCAGATGGATGTCAAAACGGCTTTCCTACATAGAAATTTAACTAAGGACGTGTATATGATACAGCCCGAGGGTTTTGTCGATCCGACTAGCACTAGTAAGGTATGCAAGCTCAAGAGATCCATTTATGGTTTAAAGCAAGCATCTCGGAGTTGGAACATTCATTTTGATGAGGTCGTCACCGATCTCGGTTTCATCAAAAGCGAAGAAGACTCTTGTTTATACAAGAATTTAAGTGAGAGCTTGATAGTGTTTTTGATCTTGTATGTGCACGACATACTACTGATCGGAAATAATGTTTCGATGTTGAACTCAGTCAAGGAATCATTGAATTGCAAGTTTTCGATGAAAGACCTTGGTGAGGCAGTGTATATTTTAGGCATTAAGATCTATAGAGATAGATCGAGGAGGCTGCTCGGCTTAAGCCAGAGCATGTACATAGATAAAGTGTTGAAACGGTTCAACATGAGTGAGGCAAAGAAAGGGTTCTTGCCACTCTCACATGGTATAAGGCTAAGCGAGACTCAGAGTCCTTCGACATCCGATGAGTGAAGCAGGATGAGTAGGATTCCGTATGCCTCGGCAATCAGATCCATCATGTATGCCATGATATGTACAAGGCCTGATGTTGCTTTTGCAATAAGCCTAACAAGTAGATACCAAGCCAACCCAGGTGAGAGTCACTGGGCAGCGGTAAAGACTATTTTGAAGTACCTGAAAAGGACTAAAGAGATGTTCCTAGTTTATGGAGGTGAGGAAGAGCTCGTCGTAAGAGGTTACGCCAATGCTAGTTTCCAAACCGACAGAGATGATTGTCGATCACAGTCCGGATTTGTGTACGTCCTGAATGGAGGAGCAGTGCACTGGATGAGTTCCAAGCAGGATACGGTGGCCGATTCTACCACAGAAGCCGAATACATTGCGGCTTGTGAAGCTGCAAAGGAAGGTGTTTGGATCCAACATTTTCTGGATGATCTTGGTATTTTCCCAGCCTCGGTGAAACTGTTGGACCTTTATTGTGATAATTCTGGTGCCATTGCACAAGCCAAGGAGCCGAGGAATCACCACAAGGTCAGGCACATAGACCGGAAATATCACCTGATACGAAAGATCATAAAGAATGGTGATGTAGAGTTATGCAAGATTCACACGGATGCAAATGTTGCAGATCCGTTGACTAAGCCGCTTCCACAACCCAAGCATGAGGGGCACGTTAGAGCTATGGGCATTCGATGTCTATTTGATTGACTCTAGTGCAAGTGGGAGACTGTTGGAAATATGCCCTCGAGGCAATCATGTATGATGATATTTCCTATGTGTTTATGACGCAAGATAGTCCTTGGACATAATCAATGATGTGTATCGGTAAGTACGTGACCTGTTTGTGGGACTATACATTGTATGGTGACTGTCCTAAAAGGTCCCTAGTCGAAAGGGCCATGTGGACACGCAGCCGACTAGACTAGCATATGACACGGTCGATGGCTTGGTCTCACTGGACATGGAGCATTGGATGCTAACTGGATAATATGGACTTGGAAAGGTCTGGTCGGATTCGACGTAGACGGATCTGAGTCGAGATAAGGTCCGAGTCGGACAGACCCAACTATGATACGCAGTGATATGTCATCTGTGAGTCTCTAGTACAACATACGTTATATGTCCTAAGACCTAAGCTGACGCATGTACTCGGGATGGTGACATACTTGCTTTGGGCCAACCAAACGCTACTCCATGACTGGGTAGTTACAAAGGTAGGTTTCGGGTTTGTCCAGTCCCATGCTGCGAGACATGGTCGAGCAAGATGGGATTTGCCCCTCCGACCAGGAGAGATATACTCTGGGCCCCTCATGTGATCCGACCAGGATAAGCATGGCCATGCGACAGGGATTATGAGATAATCCGGTTTGTGGTCGGTATCACTGGAACGAGAAAGAGGTCGGGCTAGCACAAGGATGACAGTCTCGCCTTGAGCCTGACAACATATATCGTGAGGCAAAGGGAACAGAAGTGTGACATGTTGTACAGGTTCACCTAACCAACTTCATAGTCTACTTGGTGGTTGGCACGCCTTGCTAGAGGCCGCTACCAACCGTGCAGGTCGGAGGTGATCCGAACTATGACCAAGCCGACCTGAACCTAAGGGGTCGGGCGCTTAAGGGAAGGAACCTACGAGGTCGGTTCATAGGACACTGGTCGGATGTGATCCGAACTGGACTAGGAACGTGACCGAGTAGACTTTGGGCTTCAGGGTCCGTGCGAGGCCCAAGTGTTGAGCCTGTGACGGACGCCTATATAAAGTGGAGGTGCGGCACACTCAGGGGGTTGATCGCTTCGGCGCTGCGACTAGGGTTTGCATGTGTTGCGAATAGCCACCTCCACTCGCCGCCGACTGTGTGATCGGACCTAGCAGTCCGCCGCACGGTGTTCCTCCTACACGCGCGGATACCGTTAGAGGCGGTGCACTTGTGCCGCTCCGGCGAACTTGTACGTGGGATCGGACGACCGGCTGTTCGAGGGAGATCGGACGAGGAGGAGACGATCCATGCAGACGCACTGCCCCAACTCTTCTTCCGCTGCACGGCACTTCGCGTCTAGTGGTAACGAACTGTGATCCATCTCTCGTAGCATGTTCTTGGTTGTTCTGCGCGTAGGAAATTTTAATTTGCAGTCGACGCACCCTACCGTAGAACCCAACAGTCACATCATCCTGCTTTCAAATGGCCCCGTAGTCTCTAGTGTGGTCTGGTCGTCATCTTTGTTCTTCCCGATGCCCTCCTTGAAGATCTAGGTGGTGTGCATGTGGGCATGCAGATAAGCACAAGCGGCAGTGGTCGCTATATAACCTTGGATGGAAATGGATACTGTGCTGGGGGGACTGTGTGTGTGTACGTGTGTGTGTGTGTGTGTCAAATATTGGGAGAAATCAAACCTACGGAGAGAATGTGTGTGCATAGTGAGCATGCGAGAGAGGTGATAACCCACAAGTATAGGGGATCAATTGTAGCCTCTTTCGATAAGTAAGAGTGTCAAGAGGAGCTAAAGGTAGAACAAATATTCCCTCAAGTTCTATCGACCACCGATACAACTCTACGCACGCTTAGCGTTCGCTTTACCTAAAACAAGTATGAAACTAGAAGTACTTTGTAGGTGTTGATGGATAGGTTTGCAAGAATATAAAGAGCACATAAATATAAACTAGGGGTTGTTTAGATAAAGAAGCAATAAAGTTAGTATAGCGAGTGTGGAAAAGTGGTGGTAGGAGTTGTGAAATTGTCTCTAAGCAATTGACTACTTTACTAGACCGATAGCGAGTTTTATGTGGGAGATGCCACTGCTAGCATGTCATCCTTGACTTGGAATTCTATGCACTTATGATTGGAACTATTAGCAAGCATCCGCAACTACTAACGTTCATTAAGGTAAAACCCAACCATAGCATTAAGATATATTGGTCCCCCTTCAAGCCTGTATGCATCAATTTCTTTGCTAGGTTGAAGCTTTTGTCACTCTTGCCCTCCAATACATAGTCGTATCAACATATAACTAACCCTATGGTCTGATCCACGTGCGCGCTCATATGATGGGCACCAGAGGACAGCAACATAACCACAAGAAAATTAAACCAATCATAGCAATTCACCAATTACCGATAGGACAACGAAAATCTACTCAGACATCATAGGATGGCAACACATCATTGGATAATAATATGAAGCATAAAGCACCATGTTCAAGTAGAGGGTACAGAAGGTTGCGGTAGAGTGGACCGCTATAGATAAATGGGGGAAGGTGATGAAGATGTTGGTGAAGATGACGGAGGTGTTGGTGTAGATCACGGTGATAATGATGGCCCCGGCGGCGTTCCGGCGCCACCCGGAGAGAGGGGGAGAGAGAGCCCCTTCTTCTTCTTATTCCTTTACCTTCTCCCTAGATGGGAGAAGGGTTTCCCCTCTGGTCCATGGCCTCCATGGCGTGGGAGGGGCGAGAGCCCCTCCGAGATTAGATCTGTCTTTCTGTCTCTCTCTGTTTCAGCGTTCCTGATTTTGCCCTTTCACTGTTTCTTATATATCCGGAGATCCGTAACTCCGATTGGATTGAAACCTTCAACATGATTTTTTCCCGGAAATTAGCTTTCTTGCGGCAAAAGAAGAGCAGCAATTGCCTTACAGGGTGTCCACGAGGGTCAGGGGAACGCCCACCCCCTAGGGCACGCCCCTGCCTTGTGGGCCCCTCGAGCATCATCTCGCGTTGATTCTTCTTCCCAAAAATCATAAATATTCCTAAATATATTCTCCGTCCGTTTTTATTCCGTTTGGACTCTGTTTGATATGGGTTTTCTGCAAAACATAAAACATGCACCAAACAGGAACCGTCACTGGGCACTGGATCAATATGTTAGTCCCAAAAATAGTATAAAAAGTTGCCAAAACTATATGAAAGTTGTATAATATTGGCATGGAACAATCAAAAATTATAGATACGATGGAGATGTATCAGCATCCCCAAGCTTAATTCCAGCTCGTCCTCGAGTAGGTAAATGACAAAAAAGATAACTTTTGATGTGGAATGCTACCTAGCATAATCTTGATCCTGTAATCTAATCATGGCATGAATATTAAGACATGAGTGAGTCAAAGCAATAGTCTATCTTTTGACATTAAAACGATAATACTTCAAGCATGCTAACCAAGCAATTATGTCTTATCAAAATAACATGGCCAAAGAAAGCTTATCCCTACAAAATCATATTGTTTCCCATGCTTCATTTTCGTCACACAAAATGCTCCCATCATGCACAACCCCAATGACAAGCTGAGCAATTGGTTCATACTTTTTAACACGCTTCAACCTTTTCACCCCTCACGCAATACATGAGCGTAAGCCATGGACATAGCACTATAGGTGGAATAGCATATGATGATGGGGGTTATGTGGAGAAGACAAAAAGGGAGAAAGTCTCACATCGACGCGGCTAATCAACGGGCTATGGAGATGCCCATCAATTGATGTCAATGCGAGGAGTAGGGATTGCCATGCAATGGATGCACTAAGAGCTATAAGTGTATGAAAGCTCAAACTGGAAACTAAGTGGGTGTGCATCCAACTTGCTTTCTCATGAAGACCTTGGGCATTTGAGGAAGCCCATCATCGGAATATACAAGCCAAGTTCTATAATGAAAATTCACACTAGTATACGAAAGTGATAACTCAAGAGACTCTCTATATGAAGAACATGGTGCTACTCTGAATCACAAGTGTGGTAAAAGGATAGTAACATTGCCCCTTCTCCCTTTTTCTCTCATTTTTTTTATTTTCTTCTTTTTTTGGTGGGCTTCTTTGGCCTCTTTTTTTATTTGGGCTTCTTTGGCCTCTTTTATTTTTCATAAAGGCCGGAGTCTCATCCCGACTTGTGGGGGAATCATAGTCTCCATCATCCTTTCCTCACCAGGGCAATGCTCTAATAATGATGATCATCACACTTTTATTTACTTACTACTTAATATTACAACTCGATTCTAGAACAAAAATATGACTCTATATGAATGCCTCCGGCGGTGTACCGGGATGTGCAATGATCTAGCGTAGCAATGACATCAAAAAAGGGACAAGCCATGAAAACATCATGCTAGCTATCTTACGATCATGCAAAGCAATATGACAATAAATGCTCAAGTCATGTATATGATGATGATGGAAGTTGCATGGCAATATATCTCGGAATGGCTATGGAAATGCCATGATAGGTAGGTATAGTGGCTGTTTTGAGGAAGATATAAGGAGGCTTATGTGTGATAGAGTGTATCATATCACGGGGTTTGGATGCACCGGCGAAGTTTGCACCAACTCTCGAGGTGGGAAAGGGCAATGCACGGTACCGTAGAGGCTAACAAATTGCGGAAAGACAAGAGTGTGTATAATCCATGGACTCACATTAGTCATAAAGAACTCATATACTTATTGCAAAAGTTTATTAACCCTCGAAGCAAAGTACTACTACGCATGCTCCTAGGGGGGAGGTTGGTAAGAGTTCACCATCGTGCACCCCCGACCTTCACGAAAAGATAAACAATCAAAATACAATGCGCGCCCATTTGGTTACATAGTTAGGAGACCATACGTGCATGCTTCGGGAATCACAAACCTTAACACCAATATTCTTACTAAACACAACCATTTACTAGAACCTCCCACATATTATCATCTCTATACCGCAAAACTATTGCAAGGAATCAAACATATCATATTCAGTGTTCTACAAGTTTTATGTAGGATTTTATGACTAACCATGTGAATGACCAATTCTTGTCATCTCTTTATATATAAGTGAAGCAAGACTCCCGGGCAACGGCGCCAGAAAAAGGTCTTGATGACCCACAAGTATAGAGGATCAATTGTAGCCTCTTTCGATAAATAAGAGTGTCGAACCCAACGAGGAGCTAAAGGTAGAACAAATATTCCCTCAAGTTCTATTGACCACCGATACAACTCTACGCACGATTAACATTCGCTTTACCTAGTATGAAACTAGAAGTAATTTTGTCGGCATTCTGGGAACAGGGGTCTCCAGACTTGCCTGCCTGCGGCCCGCGGCGTGGCTCCACCAGTGGCCCAGTACGACCCATCTTTGTCAACCAACACTCAAGACCCTCGCGTGGGGGCCAAGCCTCGCGGGGCGGGCGACACAAGGCCTCCTCAGGAGCGGCTCACCAAGCAGGCTCGCGAGGGGGTGGAGAGATCAAGGCAAGGGGTACCTCATGAGGTTCCCGTGATGCAATCCTTGATGACCAAGGCCAGGCGGGCGCCAGGCGGGCGCTAGTCTGCGCAGTTTCCTCGTTTCCCCTTTGGTGCTAAGGGGACAAGCGCAGGCGCGGAGTACCGAGGCATCAGGCAAAGGTTTCCATATCGGTGCAACAAGACCAAGGCCAGTAGGACGGCATGAAGGAGGTCATCGTGAGCCCAAGATGGCGTCACCACCAGCGCCTTTGGCAGGCGAAGACCACCCTTAGTCAGGATAGCTTGTACTAGTTGTCCCCTTTCAAATTGGCCGTTGTTGGATCCCTTCCCGCTCAATAATTGGGGAGAGGACCAGGGACTCTATAAATAGGGCTAGCCACCACAATAGAAAGGGACCGAAAACAAGAACAAGGAGAACACCACACCAGCTCAAGAACACCTCTCCATAGGAGGTTGTTCTTCCCTTGTACTGTTCATCATCAGCCCAATAGGCAATCCACCACCACCACACAGGAGTAGGGTATTACACCACAACAGTGGCCCGAACCTGTATAAATCTTGTGTCTCTTGTGTTGTAAGTTCATCGAGCTAAGCTTAGAGACCGCGGCGAGGCTGAGAGCAAGATTTGGTAGGGGGAAATCTTCGTGCGCACCCTAGTGTTCGAACCTCGAGGATTTTCCTGAAACCCTAAATCCGACATTTGGCGCGCCAGGTAGGGGTGCGCCGAAGTCTTCCTTCCGCTGATCCGCGTCCCATCGCTTCATCGCATCCATGTCTGACGCCCGCAGAGCCCGCGCCGAGAACCGAGCCGCTCTCGCCGCTCGCGTCGCCCAGACGGCTCCTGTCGGCAGGCCTCCCAATCGTTCCCCATAGCCTGCTGCCACCGTCCCGGCGGGGAACAAGCAGCAAGCATCCTCGCTACACCCCTCGGTGCGGCGGGACGGCCGCACCGCCACTTCATCGCTGACCCCAGACGGTTCGTCGTCCCACGCTCGTCGCGCCCCCACAGACGCGTAGGCCGCGCTGCTTATGGCACGTGAGCTCCTGCGTTACCGCCCCGTCGAGGACCTCTACGAGGAATGACTCGCTCGCATCACCGAGCTCATCAGCGCTGTAGGGGGCTCTCCCATGCCATCCCTCTCGCTGCCTCGCCCTCCGCCAGGTATGGGCGACGTCGCTCATGAAGCACCTCCACCACCTCTGTCCCAAGACGGCGCCCTAGCGCCAAGGCGCGCGGTACCTGGATGTGACCCACCGCGTCCGGCGCCCGCGCGACAAGGAGGAAGCTGTGAAGAAATCTCTCTGCCTCAAGAAGGCGCTCCCGTGCTCCCTGCACCGGCGCGACAAGACCGCATGCTGCCTGTGGTGGCGGTGCGCGGGTACCATCAAGAGCAAGCTCCACGTCAGCAAAGGGCTCCGGTGACCATAGAAGGCTGTCATGCTTTCACCCCTGAGTTGCGTAGCATCGCCTGGCTGGGCAAGTTCAAGCCGGACCTGCCCTCTCGCTATGACGACACCCCCGACCCCGCGGAGTTCTTGAAGCTCTACGAACTAAGCATCAAGGCGGCCAACAACGACGAGAAGGTCATGGCGAATTGGTTCCCCATGGCGCTCAAGGACGGCGCCCACTCATGGCTCCTGAACCTGCCTCCCGGCTCGATCTCCTCCTAGGACGAGATGTGCAGCCGCTTCATCGCCAACTTCCAGGGCACTCGTGACCGCCCCCCGGTCGCGGGTGACCTGTGCCGCATCAAGCAGCAGCCCGGGGAGACCCTGCAGAAATACATCCAACACTTCAACAGCGTCTGCCTCAAGATCCCCAAGGTGACGGACGAGGCCATCATCTCAGTGTTCTCTGATGGTGTTCGTGACGTCAAGATGAAGGAGGAGCTCTCCATCCACGAGGAGTTGTGCACATCCCTGGAGCTGTTCAACCTGGCGACCAAGTGCGCAAGAGCTGAGGAGGGACGCCTCTCCCTCCTCGAGCTCCCAACTGCCGACCTGAAAGAAAAGAAGACCAAGGCCAAGGACGTGAAGCGCAAGGGAGTAGCCGTACTCGCGGTGGAACCAGACACAAAGCGCGACAGGGACCAGCCAGAGTCGTCCAAGGGCAGCCGACCGTTCTGCGCCTACCACAACCTCCACACCCACAACACCAATGATTGCTAGGAGCTCAGGGACGTCCGAGAAGCACGGTTCGGTCGACGCCTCGAGCACAACAACCGGGGCTACGGCCGAGGAGGAGGACGTGGCGGAGAATGATGGCACGACCATGGCCCTCGCCAGGAGTGGTGTGACCGACCACGTGAGGATCACTGGCAGGACCAGCCTCGCGAGGGCGCCTGGAGGGATCAGCCTCGCGAGGACCGCCCCTAGGGCAACGCGGGCCTTCCTCCGCTGCCGCCGCCGTCAAGAAGGAATGACGACCACCATCAGGACGAGGGGGCTGGGGGCTTCCAGGAGCCACGTGCTATCGCTTGCACCTTCGACGGAGCTCAGGCCCCAGCCTCTCAGCGCATCTTCAAGCAGTTCGCTCGCGAGGCGAACGCAGTCCTTCCCAGGCTCGAGGCCACATGCCCGCTCAGGTGGTCCAAGTGCGCCATCACCTTCAGGTCAGCAGATCAACTCAAGTGCGCGGCTACTGCTGGCGTTCTCCCAATGCTCTGCTCACCAGTCGTCAGCAACGTGCAAGTCACCAAGACCCTCATAGATGGGGGCACAGAGCTTAACGCCCTGTCCATTGAGATGTTCGACAACCTTTAAGTGCCATACGATCAGCTTCAGCCCACCAAGCCCTTCTCAAGAGTTACTGACAGTTCCACCACCCCGATAGGGCAGGTCCGCCTCCCTGTCACCTTCGAATAGCGCGACAACTACCGCACCGAGCTCATCAACTTCGACGTCGCCCACATCTACCTTCCATACAACTACCGCACCAAGTTCATGGCAGTGACCCACAACGGCTACAACGTCCTCAAGATTCCAGGAAGCAGCGGGATGATCACGGTCCCCTGCGAAGAGAGAGATGCAGTGTGCTCCCTCGAGCGTGCCTTCCAAGCCACGGCAATCAACCCAGACAGAAGGGGCGAGAACCCTCCTAAGGCCATCCCCAAGAAGAAGAAGCAACCACTCCGCACAAAGCCGCAAGAGGTCGGCATCTCGGGCGGTGCCGTGTCAGGATCAACGCCCATGCTTGGGACGCCTCCTTACATCACATAGGAAGGCGCGCCTGACGCCCTCCTCGGGCAGGGCTTGGGGGCTCTCTTCTGGAGGGCCTCAGACCTCGCCAACATCACGAGTAAGGCGCTTGGGCACCACTTGGAGGCGTGCTTTGCGGCACGTTTCCCTCAGGAAGACACAGGGTGTGGAAATCCCAACGTTGAGGAGTTCATTGCCAAGACCACTCGGGAGCTTCAGGAAGCAAGGACCATGCACGGCGACCGCCGCTCGCCCGGCATGGCCCCCCATCCAGGCGAGGATGGTGGACTACGCGTCTGCATTGACGTCCCAGGGCTCAACCGAGCCGCATCTTAGGAGCGCCTCTACCCTTCGCGCGTGGGACACTGCGAGGGTCCACCGCACAACTACATTCGCATGCCTTTTGGCCTGCCGAACGCGGCTGCCACCTACCAGCATCACCTGCGGAGCATCCTGGAGGCTCATGAGGCCAAGCACCGCGCGGTCCTAGGGGAGATGGAGACGGTCCTCAAGGAACCACCTGGACCCCTAGAGCCTCCTAAGGCTCAGGGCCCCGGTGGCTCATGAGGGTCGGCCTCGTCACCACGCATCTTCAAGCTGCTCCAACACCCCCCTACAACGGAACCAGGTGACATCTCCCAAGTTCATTTCAGCTGGGAGCGCCCTCAGGGCTGCATCATTCCCAAGCCACGTGGGTCCGTACCTGTGACATGTATCTCTTTTTATGTCTTTACCTTACCTTGATGAGGGTGCCCCTCAGGCTGCATTATCCCCAAGCCGCTTGGGTCTGACCTAGTGGCATGTATCCATTCTGTATTTACCTGAGCTGGTTTGCCTTTCGTGCCTAATCTACCTATGATTATCACCTGTTCGATTGCCATCTACCACGGGAGCCGCTTTCACTAGCACGGCGCTTGCGCACGGGTCCGTCCCTGCAACACTGACAAATCTGAGCGGTCGAGCTCTGGCCCGCGGCAGCCCCATGCGTGTCACATCACCAGGCCCTCAGTTCCCTCGCCCCTCTCTCGGAGCAACCAGTGGCCGGCCGACAATCATAATGGCGACCCGTGCTTTCCTCGTGCTGATTTGCATGAACCTCATGAGGTCTACAGCGGGCGGCACCACGAGCTCCCTCTCTTTCCCATGCGATCCGCTTGCGCATTAAAAGGGCGGCTCCTGAGCATCGCGACTCAGGAGCTCTTACTGGCTCTCCAGCCCTCACCCCCTGGCCTTGACCACGGCATCGCGACCTGGCATACCAGCGGCGGCTGAGCTCGCTCGAGGGCCAAGACCCGAGGACATAGAGCATGAAGGAGAGTGCAGGGAAGAAGGGGGAGGCTTGCACGGGCCTAACCTAGCTGTGCCACGGCTACCGACGCACAAGTCTGGTGCAACGCAAGGGAACGATACCAGATTACCGAGATAAGTTTCGCGCTCGGAACAACTGATCATTACAATGCAAAGTTCTCACTTGTTGCGGCCCTGTGGCGGCAACATTGCCTTCCTTTCTCACCTCTTGGTGGCTGCTTGCGCGCTAAAGGGGACCTCTTGAGCATCGCGCCTTAGGGGCTCTTACTGGACCTCAGGCCGCTCACCTCCTTGCCTTGACCACGACATTGTGACCTGGCATACCAGCGACGGCAGCAGCCTGCCTGGGGACCGGGACCTGTCAGCGTAGAGCACCAAGTCGTTGCGAGGTTAGAAAGGGGGAACCAAGCTGGGACAGGACAGGCCTCGCATGATTTCATAATAAGGATAACATCAACAAAGACATCGCAGACCCTTTACACGCCCCCGTGGGGTGTTTCTCGATTCCTCGCAGGGAGCAAAAGAAAGGAACTCTAAGGATCCCTAGCTACACGAGCCTTCGTGGCCGACGCCATCATCAACAGTGGGCCACGAGAGACCGGCGCCAACCCCGTCCAGATCAGCGGCGGCGACGCCCCGATGCTGCCGCCTTACTCCAGGCGCGGCGAGAGCTTGGGGGTACATAGCTGTCGTCGCTCGTCTCCGGAGTCTCGAAGAGTTCGGGAGAGTCGCTGGACTCCCGAGCGTCGCTACTGCTGCCGGAGGAGCCGCTGGAGGAGCGGACGGCAGGCCCAGCCCCTGGAGCGTCGATATCTTGGCTGCCCCCTACGGGCAGCACTCCAGGCGGCGGCCTTCCGCGTCGAAGACCTTGAAGGACAGCGTGGAGGCGCCATCGTATTCAAAATGTGTCGGATGTTGGGTTCCGGCACACCCTTAAGGTTCGAACTCTGGGGTGCGCACGAAGATCTCTCCCCTACCGATCTACGTTCGATTGCCTCGTGAGATCTAAGCTGAAAACGATGAACGACACAAGGGACACAAGATTTATACTGGTTCGGGCCACCTTTGTGGTGTAATACCCTACTCCAGTGTGTGGTGTGGTGGATTGCCTCTGGGGCGGATGATGAATAGTACAAGGGAAGAACAGCCTCGCAAGAGGTGTTCTTGAGCTGGTGCGATGAACTTCTTGGGTGAGTTCGCTCGCCTGTCTCTCTCTCTCTAATGAGCACTCGATTAGATGTCGTACTCTGTGGTGGCTAGCTCTATTTATGGAGGCCCTAGTCCTCTTCCCAAATATTGAGTGGGAAGGGCGCCAACTGAAGGAAATATGCCCTAGAGGCAATAATAAAGTTATTATTTATTTCCTTATAATCATGATAAATGTTTATTATTCATGCTAGAATTGTATTTACCGGAAACATAATACATGTGTGAATACATAGACAAACAAAGTGTCACTAGTATGCCTCTACTTGACTAGCTCGTTAATCAAAGATGGTTATGTTTCCTAACCATGAACAATGAGTTGTTATTTGATTAACGAGGTCACATCATTAGTAGAATGATCTGATTGACATGACCCATTCCATTGGCTTAGCACCCGATCGTTTAGTATGTTGCTATTGCTTTCTTCATGACTTATACATGTTCCTATGACTATGAGATTATGCAACTCCCGTTTGCCGGAGGAACACTTTGGGTACTACCAAACGTCACAACGTAACTGGGTGATTATAAAGGAGTACTACAGGTGTCTCCAATGGTCGATGTTGAGTTGGCGTATTTCGAGATTAGGATTTGTCACTCCGATTGTCGGAGAGGTATCTCAGGGCCCTCTCGGTAATGCACATCACATAAGCCTTGCAAGCACTGCAACTAATATGTTAGTTGTGAGATGATGTATTACGGAACGAGTAAAGAGACTTGCCAGTAACGAGATTGAACTAGGTATTGGATACCGACGATCGAATCTCGGGCAAGTAACGTACCGATGACAAAGGGAACAACGTATGTTGTTATGCGGTCTGACCGATAAAGATCTTCGTAGAATATGTAGGAGCCAATATGGGCATCCAGGTCCCGCTATTGGTTATTGACCAGAGACGTGTCTCGGTCATGTCTACATTGTTCTCGAACCCGTAGGGTCCGCACGCTTAAGGTTACGATGACAGTTATATTATGAGTTTATGCATTTTGATGTACCGAAGGTTGTTCGGAGTCCCGGATGTGATCACGGACATGACGAGGAGTCTCGAAATGGTCGAGATGTAAAGATTGATATATTGGAAGCCTATATTTGGATATCGGAAGTGTTCCGGGTGAAATCGGGATTTTACCGGAATACCGGGAGGGTTACCGGAACCCCCCGGGAGCTATTTGGGCCATAGTGGGCCTTAGTGGAAAAGAGAAGGGGCTGCCCTAGTTGGGCTGCGCGCCCCCCTTCCCCTAGTCCTATTAGGACTAGGAGAGGTGGCCGGCCCCCTCCTCCTCTTTTCCCCTCCGAGGAATCCTAGTTGGACTAGGATTGGAGGGGGAATCCTACTCCCAGAGGGAGTAGGACTCTCCTGCGCCTCCCCACCTTGGCCGGCCAGCCTCCCCTCCTCTCCTCCTTTATATATTGAGGCAGGGGCACCTCTAAACACAGAAGTTGACACAAGTTGATCCACGTGATCGATTCCTTAGCCGTGTGCGGTGCCCCCTGCCACCATATTCCTCGATAATACTGTAGCGGAGTTTAGGCGAAGCCCTGCTGCTGTAGTTCATCAAGATCGTCACCACGCCGTCGTGCTGACGGAACTCTTCCCCGACACTTTGCTGGATCGGAGTCCGGGGATCGTCATCGAGCTGAACGTGTGCTCGAACTCGGAGGTGTCGTAGTTTCGGTGCTTGATCGGTTGGATCGTGAAGACGTACGACTACTTCCTCTACGTCGTGTCATCGCTTCCGCAGTCGGTCTGCGTAGGGTACGTAGACAATACTCTTCCCCTCGTTGCTATGCGTCACATGATCTTGCGTGTGCGTAGGAAATTTTTTGAAATTACTACGAAACCCAACAGTGGCATCCGAGCCTAGGTTATTGATGTTGATGTTATATGCATGAGTAGAACACAAGTAAGTTGTGGACGATACAAGTCATACTGCCTACCAGCATGTCATACTTTGTTTCGGCGGTATTGTTGGACGAGACGACCCGGACCAACCTTACGCGTACGCTTACGCGAGACCGGTTCCCTGGACGTGCTTTGCACAGAGATGGCTTGCGGGCGACTGCCTCTCCAACTTTAGTTGAACCAAGTATGGCTACGCCCGGTCCTTGCGAAGGTTAAAACGGAGTCTATTTGACAAACTATCGTTGTGGTTTTGATGCGTAGGTGAGATTGGTTCTTACTTAAGCCCGTAGCAGCCACGTAAAACATGCAACAACAAAGTAGAGGACGTCTAACTTGTTTTTGCAGGGCATGTTGTGATGTGATATGGTCAAGGCATGATGCTGAATTTTATTGTATGAAATGATCATGTTTTGTAACCAAGTTATCGGCAACTGGCAGGAGCCATATGGTTGTCGCTTTATTGTATGCAATGCAATCGCGATGTAATGCTTTACTTTATTACTAAACGGTAGTGATAGTCGTGGAAGCATAAGATTGGCGAGACGACAACGATGCTACGATGGAGATCAAGGTGTCGCGCCGGTGACGATGGTGATCATGACGGTGCTTCGGAGATGGAGATCACAAGCACAAGATGATGATGGCCATATCATATCACTTATATTGATTGCATGTGATGTTTATCCTTTTATGCATCTTATCTTGCTTTGATTGACGGTAGCATTATAAGATGATCTCTCACTAAATTATCAAGAAGTGTTCTCCCTGAGTATGCACCGTTGCCAAAGTTCGTCGTGCCCAGACACCACGTGATGATCGGGTGTGATAAGCTCTACGTCCAATACAACGGGTGCAAAGCCAGTTTGCACACGCAGAATACTCAGGTTAAACTTGACGAGCCTAGCATATGCAGATATGGCCTCGGAACACGGAGACCGAAAGGTCGAGCGTGAATCATATAGTAGATATGATCAACATAGTGATGTTCACCATTGAAAACTACTCCATCTCACGTGATGATCGGTTATGGTTTAGTTGATTTGGATCACGTGATCACTTAGAGGATTAGAGGGATGTCTATCTAAGTGGGAGTTCTTAAGTAATATGATTAATTGAACTTAAAATTTATCATGAACTTAGTCCTGGTAGTATTTTGCAAATTATGTTGTAGATCAATAGCTTGCGTTGTTGCTTTCATATGTTTATTTTGATATGTTCCTAGAGAAAATTGTGTTGAAAAATGTTAGTAGCAATGATGCGGATTTGATCCGTGATCTGAGGTTTATCCTCATTGCTGCACAGAAGAATTATGTCCTTAATGCACCGCTAGGTGACAGACCTATTGCAGGAGCAGATGCAGAACGTTATGAACGTTTGGCTAGCTCAATATGATGACTACTTGATAGTTTAGTGCACCATGCTTAACGGCTTAGAATCGGGACTTCAAAGACGTTTTGAACGTCATGGACCATATGAGATGTTCCAGGATTGAAGTTAATATTTCAAGCAAATACCCGAGTTGAGAGATATGAAGTCTCCAACAAGTTCTATAGCTAAAAGATGGAGGAGAATCGCTCAACTAGTGAGCATGTGCTCAGATTGTCTGGGTACTTCAATCGCTTGAATCAAGTGGGAGTTAATCTTCCAGATAAGATAGTGATTGACAGAATTCTCTAGTCACCATCACCAAGTTAGTAGAACTTCGTGATGAACTATAGTATGCAAGGGATGATGAAAATGATTCCCGAGCTCTTCGTGATGTTGAAATCAACGAAGGTAGAAATCAAGAAAGAGCATCAAGTGTTGATGGTTGACAATATCACTAGTTTCAAGAAAAGGGCAAAGGGAAAGAAAGGGGAACTTCAAGTAGATTGACAAGCAAGTTGTCACTCCCACGAAGAAGCCCAAAGCTGAACCAAAGCCTGAAACTGAGTGCTTACACTGCAAAGGAAATGGTCACTGGAAGCGGAACTACCCTAAATATTTGGTGGATAAGAAGGATGGCAAAGTGAAAAAGGGTATATTTGATATACAGGTGTTTGATATGTGCTTTACTAGTGTTTATAGCAACCCCTCGGTATTTGGTACTGGTTCAGTTGCTAAGAGTAGTAACTCGAAACGGGAGTTGCAGAATAAACAGAAACTAGTTAAGGGTGAAGTAATGATGTGTGTTGAAAGTAGTTTCAAGATTGATATGATCATCATCGCACACTCCCTATTCTTTCGGGATTAGTGTTGAACCTAAATAAATGTTATTTGGTGTTTGCGTTGAGCATGAATATGATTTGATCATGTTTATTGCAATACGGTTATTCATTTAAGTAAGAGAATAAACTGTTGTTCTGTTTACATGAATAAAACCTTATATGGTTACACACCCAATGAAAATGGTTCATTGGATCTCGATCGTAGTGATACACATATTCATAATATTGATGCCAAAAGATGCAAAGTTAATAATGATAGTGCAACTTATTTGTGGCACTGCCGTTTGGGTCATATCGGTGTAAAGCGCATGAAGAAACTCCATAAAGATGGATTTTCGGAATCACTTGGTTATGAATCATTTGATGCTTGCGAACCGTGCCTTTTGGGCAAGATGACTAAAACTCCGTTCTTCGGAACAATGGAACGAGTTACTGACTTGTTGGAAATAATACATACTGATGTATGCAGACCAACGAGTATGAAGGCTCATGGCAAGTATCATTATTTTCTGACCTTCACAAGATGATTTGAGCAGATATGGGTATATCTACTTGATGAAATATAAGTCTGAAATAGTTGAAAGGTTCAAAGAATTTCAGAGTGAAGTTGAAAATCATCGTAACAAGAAAATAAAGTTTCTGCGATCTGATCGTAGAGATGAATATTTGAGTTACGAGTTTGGTCTTCAATTAAAACAATGTGGAATAGTTTCACAGTTCACACCACCTGGAACACCACAATGGAATGGTGTGTCCGAACGTTGTAATCGTACTTTACTAGATATGGTGCGATCTATGATGTCTCTTATCGGTTTACCACTATCGTTTTGGGCTTATGCATTAGAGACAGCTACATTCACGTTTAATAGGGCACCATCTAAATCCGTTGAGACGACACCGTATGAACTATGGTTTAGCAATAAACCTAAGCTGTCGTTTCTTAAAGTTTGGGGCTGCGATGCTTATGTGAAAAAGTTTCATCCTGATAAGCTCAAACCCAAATCGGAAAAGTGCGTCTTCATAGAATACCCAAAGGAAATTGTTGGGTACACCTTCTATCACAGATCCGAAGGCAAAACATTCGTTGCTAAGAATGGATCATTTCTAGAGAAGGAGTTTCTCTCGAAAGAAGTGAGTGGGAGGAAAGTAGAACTTGACGAGGTAACTGTACCTGCTCCCTTACTGGAGAGTAGTTCATCACAGAAAACTGTTTCAGTGACACCTACACCGGTTAGTGAGGAAGCCAATGATAATGATCATGAAACTTCAGATCAAGATACTACTGAACCACGTAGATCAACCAGAGTAAGATCCGCACCAAAGTGGTGTAGTAATCATGTTCTGGAAGTCATGTTACTAGACCATGATGAACCTACGAACTATGAGGAAGCGATGATGAGCCCAGATTCCGCGAAATGGCTCGAGGCCATAAAATCTGAGATATGATCCATGTATGAGAACAAAGTATAGACTTTGATTGACTTGCTCGATGATCAGCAAGCCATGTTAAATAAATGGATCTTCAAGAGGAAGACGGACACTGATAGTAGTATTACTATCTACCAAGCTCGACTTGTTGCAAAAGTTTTTCAACAAGTTCAAGGTGTTGAATACGATGAGGTTTTCTCACTCGTATCGATGCTTAAGTCTATCTGAATCATGTTAGCAATTGCCACATTTTATGAAATCTGGCAAATGGATGTCAAAACTACATTCCTTAATGGATTTATTAAAGAAGAGTTGTATATGATGCAACCAGAAGGTTTTGTCAATCCTAAAGGTGCTAACAAAATGTGCAAGCTCCAGCGATCCATCTATGGACTGGTGCAAGCATCTCGGAGTTGGAATATACGCTTTGATAAGTTGATCAAAGCATATAGTTTTATATGGACTTACGATGAAGCCTATATTTACAATAAAGTGAGTGGGAGCACTACAGCCTTTCTGATTAGTATATGTGAGTGACATATTGTTGATCAAAAATGATGTAGAATTTTTCTGCAAAGCATAAAGGAGTGTTTTAAAGGAGTTCTTTAAAAAGAAAAGACCTCAGTAAAAAGCTACTTATATATTGAGCATCAAGATCTATTGAGATAGATCAAGACGCTTGATAAGATTTTTCAATGAGTACATACCTTGGCAAGATTTTGAAATAGTTCAAAATGGAACAGTTAAAGAAAGAGTTCTTGCCTGTGTTGCAAAGGTATGAAATTGAGTAAGACTCAAATCCCGACCACAGCAGAAAATAGAAAGAGAATGAAAAGTCATTCCCTATGCCTCAGTCATAGGTTCTATAAAGTATGCTATGCTTTGTACCAGACCTATTGTATACCTTGCTCTGTATTTGGCAAGGGAGTACAATAGTGATCTAGGAGTAGATCACTGGACATTGGTCAAGAATATCCTTAGTAAGGACTAAGGAGATGTTTCTCGATTATGGAGGTGATAAAAGAGTTTGTTGTAAAAGTTACATCAGTGCAAACTTTTACACTGATCCAGATGACTCTAAGTCTCAATCTGGATACATATTGAAAGTGGGAGCGATTAGCTAGAGTAGCTCCGTACAGAGCATTGTAGACATAGAATATTTGCAAAATACATACGGCTCTGAATGTGACAGACCCGTTGACTAAGCTTCTCTCACGAGCAAAACATGATCACACCTTAGTACTCTTTGGATGTTAATCACATAGCGATGTGAACTAGATTATTGACTCTAGTGAACCCTTTGGGTGTTGGTCACATGATGATGTGAACTATGGGTGTTAATCATATACAGATATGAATATTAGTGTTAAATCACATGACGATGTGAACTAGATTATTGACTCTAGTGCAAGTGGGAGACTGAAGGAAATATGCCCTAGAGGCAATAATAAAGTTATTATTTATTTCCTTATAATCATGATAAATGTTTATTATTCATGCTAGAATTGTATTTACCGGAAACATAATACATGTGTGAATACATAGACAAACAGAGTGTCACTAGTATGCCTCTACTTGACTAGCTCGTTAATCAAAGATGGTTATGTTTCCTAACCATGAACAATGAGTTGTTATTTGATTAACGAGGTCACATCATTAGTAGAATGATCTGATTGACATGACCCATTCCATTGGCTTAGCACCCGATCGTTTAGTATGTTGCTATTGCTTTCTTCATGACTTATACATGTTCCTATGACTATGAGATTATGCAACTCCCGTTTGCCGGAGGAACACTTTGGGTACTACCAAACGTCACAACGTAACTGGGTGATTATAAAGGAGTACTACATGTGTCTCCAATGGTTGATGTTGGGTTGGCGTATTTCGAGATTAGGATTTGTCACTCCGATTGTCGGAGAGGTATCTCAGGGCCCTCTCGGTAATGCACATCACATAAGCCTTGCAAGCACTGCAACTAATATGTTAGTTGTGAGATGATGTATTACGGAACGAGTAAAGAGACTTGCCAGTAACGAGATTGAACTAGGTATTGGATACCGACGATCGAATCTCGGGCAAGTAACGTACCGATGACAAAGGGAACAACGTATGTTGTTATGCGGTCTGACCGATAAAGATCTTCGTAGAATATGTAGGAGCCAATATGGGCATCCAGGTCCCGCTATTGGTTATTGACCAGAGACGTGTCTCGGTCATGTCTACATTGTTCTCGAACCCGTAGGGTCCGCACGCTTAAGGTTACGATGACAGTTATATTATGAGTTTATGCATTTTGATGTACCGAAGGTTGTTCGGAGTCCCGGATGTGATCACGGACATGACGAGGAGTCTCGAAATGGTCGAGACGTAAAGATTGATATATTGGAAGCCTATATTTGGATATCGGAAGTGTTCCGGGTGAAATCGGGATTTTACCGGAATACCGGGAGGGTTACCGGAACCCCCCGGGAGCTATTTGGGCCATAGTGGGCCTTAGTGGAAAAGAGAAGGGGCTGCCCTAGTTGGGCTGCGCGCCCCCCCCTTCCCCTAGTCCTATTAGGACTAGGAGAGGTGGCCGGCCCCCTCCTCCTCTTTTCCCCTCCGAGGAATCCTAGTTGGACTAGGATTGGAGGGGGAATCCTACTCCCAGAGGGAGTAGGACTCTCCTGCGCCTCCCCACCTTGGCCGGCCAGCCTCCCCTCCTCTCCTCCTTTATATACTTAGGCAGGGGCACCTCTAAACACACAAGTTGACACAAGTTGATCCACGTGATCGATTCCTTAGCCGTGTGCGGTGCCACCTGCCACCATATTCCTCGATAATACTGTAGCAGAGTTTAGGCGAAGCCCTGCTGCTGTAGTTCATCAAGATCGTCACCACACCGTCGTGCTGACGGAACTCTTCCCCGACACTTTGCTGGATCGGAGTCCGGGGATCGTCATCGAGCTGAACGTGTGCTCGAACTCGGAGGTGCCGTAGTTTCGGTGCTTGATCGGTTGGATCGTGAAGACGTACGACTACTTCCTCTACGTCGTGTCATCGCTTCCGCAGTCGGTCTGCGTAGGGTACGTAGACAATACTCTTCCCCTCGTTGCTATGCATCACATGATCTTGCGTGTGCGTAGGAAAATTTTTGAAATTACTACGAAACCCAACACCAACAACGGCCATTTTGAAGGGGAACATCCAGTACAAGTTATCCTGACTAAAGTTGGTCTCCGGCTGCCAAAAGCACTGGCGATGACGCCGTCTTGGGCTCCACGGTGACCTCCATCCTGCCGCTCCGCTGGTCTTGGTCTCGTTGCACTGAAATGGCAACCTTTGCCTGATGCCTTGGTACTCCGCGCCTGTGCTTGCCCCCTTTGCACCAAAGAGGAAACAAGGACGCTGCACAGGCCGGCGCCTGCCTGACACCCGCTAGTCTCGATCGTCATGGCTTGCATCACGAGCACCTCGCAAGGTACCCTGCCTTGATCTCTCCGCCTCCTCGCGAGCCCGCCTGGCGAGGCCGTCCATGAGGAAGCCTTGCATCGTCCGCCCCGCGAGACTTGGCCCCTCGCGAGGGTCTTGTGTATTTTGCTGATGAAGATGGGCCGTACTAGGCCACCACTTGAGCCACGCCGCAGGCCGCAGGCAGGAAAGTCTGGGGACCCCCGTTCCCAGAACGCTGACAGTAGCCCCCGGGCCTAAGGCGCTTTCGGACTTGGCTTAGCGGAGAAGCGAAGGGGCAAGTGCGGAGCACCGTGGGCCCCATCAGCCTGCGGCCTTGGGCGCCGCGTGGCGGTTGATTGGACGTGGGCATCTCCGCTTCCCCATGCTGCCTCGGCAACCGCTCAACTTGACAAGTCCCTGCGTGCAAAAACGGGTCATGATTACCTGCGATCATGGAGGCCGACGGTTGGCTTCCTTCCGGTTATAAATGCAGGAGGGTGCAAGCCTCCGCTATACATCTCCCTCCTTGCTTCCTTCTTTTTCCCCATCCCAGCTACTCGCCATCTCCCATGGCACCGCCGAAGAGGTTCTCGACCGTAGAGAAGGAGAAGGCTCGTTGGGAAGGGCCTGACTCTCCCCCAACCAAGCACGACCGAGGCCGTCCACACAAGCATCTTGTGGATCCCGCAGTGGCTTCCCGCGGTGGCGGAGGCGATCCCCTGTGCGGTGATGGGCGCCTGGTTGTCGAGGGAAGGCGCACCGTGATTGCGCAGCCCCCCCCCCGGACGCGCTTCCACTTAGCGGAGGTGCTACCGGAGTTCGTCGTGTGGTCGGCGGACCCAACTAGCACCTGGCTCTAGCTTCCCTGCTTCTCTGCAGGTGAACTTCTGGCCAGCGCTCCGGGCAGCCTCTGGCTTCAAGCGGACGGTTGCTGCAGCAAGGCCTCCTGGGCTTTGCTGGAGGTCTCCGTCGCCGGGAATTTTGCCCTGGCCGGTGGCTGGCAAACGTTTGCCCGCGCGCATGGCCTGAGCCAGCGGTGCACCTTGCACTTCAAGTTCGACGGTGATGCCACCCTCTACGTGAGGGTGTTCGGAAAATACGGTCGCCGCGCTGGGTGCTTCCCCAAAGACGATGACGGCGGCCGGGCACCCGGCCTCGGCGATGGTCGGGATGAAGACGAAGGCAGGCGCGTGGCCGGCGGTGGTTCGCCAAGCTTCAATGGCTCCTCTTCTGACAGCAGCTCCTCCAGTGGTGGCCGCGACCAGCCTCCACATTGTCGCGTGCGCCTTGAGGGAGGTAGCGGCCATTCCGCCGTCGCGCCTCGGTGAAGCGTGAGGAGGAGTACGACTGAGCTCCAGAGGCAGTACGTGTCGTGGTAACGATTCCGACAATAAAAGAGGGGTAGGATAAAGGAGCATGATCTATCGAGATGCATATGGGTGACACGGTGGTTTTAGCGAGTTCGGGCCTCTCACGGTGGAGATAACAACCCTACGTCTCGTGCTCCGGAGAGGCTTTGTTTTATCTTAGTATGTATCCGGAGATTACAATGAGAGGAGAACGGATCCCCGTAGTCCTGAGACTAATGGTGAGAAAGAGAGAGAGGTGGAAGAAAAGAGCCCCCCTAGTCTAGTGGTGGGGGTGGCTTATATAGAGTGCGCCACCCCCTCACCTCCTATGTTACAAAGTGGGGTATGAATGCCATAATGCCAGCCCACTATTAAGCCCTCACTATTAGAAAGATGCCGACTGCTTTGCTGCCTGCTGGTCTTCGTATATCCGAGTGAGTCGTACGGTCAAGTGGTGAACTGTCATTTGAATGGATGGTATGTTGCTTGGTCAAGTGGATAGTATGCTGCTTGTCCGAGTGGATAGTGTGTCTGTATGAAATTGACCTGGACCCACATGTTGTGTGGACCCCATGCTTCATGATATTTCGACCCTTCGTGGGCCTACCTGTTATGTATATCCCCAACATTAGCCCCCGAATCGATTGCGATTTTGCAGAACGAGTTGGTGTAAGACACAGTTTGGTCCGAGTGATTACAGAAATACTCGGTACATGTCGTCGCGCTTTCAAACAACCAAGGTTTGAACAAAATCTCAATGGATTCCGGCACCACGCTTCCCGACTGATCGAGGTAAGTGTCTGTGAGGAGCAACTTGGTGACATTCGTTCATCTCTCGGGAGAGGTTTAACTCGTGATCTGAGTATGGGTTTGTCATTAAATCTGTGCAACCAGATTGACACATGGACTGCTCTCTTAGAGAGATGCCATTCTTATCCCGGAGGAACGTCAATACGAGTCGGTTTTAGATCCACACTTGTGAGTTTCAAACTTTGAGTCCTAGAAGAAGGCTCGAAACAGGTCCACGGAGGAGCGTTAAACTCGCCTTATAGAATTTTTTTTGGAGTGATTTGGAGCTGGGCCTGCATCGAGTAACTGATTACTCGGAATTTCTTCACGCCTGGAACGTGTCTTTTTTGTTGTTTGGCCGTCACTCAGGTTGGGCGGACCGTTCCGAGTGGATATCATTCCAGTGGGGGCACGCTAAGTGCATCCACTGGGTGTAGTCTCCGAGACTGCCGTCGACTGCGGGCAGTCGGCGGGAGTCTTAGAGCCTGTCTTTTTGTTGTTGTTTGGCCGTCACTCGGACCGGGCTGACCGTTTCGAGTGGATACCAACAGTCGGCGGGAGTCTTAGAGCTTGTCTTTTTTGTTGTTGTGTTCATCACTCGGACTGGTCAGGCCGTACCAAGTGGAGATTACTCCAGTGGGGGCACGCTGAGTGCACCCACTGGGTGTAGTCCCCGAGACCACCGTTGACTGCGGGCAGTCGGCGGGGGTCTGAGAGAACTAAAACTCTTCTCAGATGGTACTGATCGAACTTGTTCTTCTCTGACTCGGAGGTCGAGTAATTCTGGAGCTGGTTTTGCATCGAGCAAAATGTTTCTTTCTGAGTTCTCTTCCAGTGGGGGCACGCTGAGTGCACCCGCTGGGTGTAGTCCCCGAGCCTCTGTCGGACTAGATGAGTCGGGCAGAGGGTTTAAGTCTCCTGGTAAACCTCCATGCAGTCGACACGGTAAATATCTTTTAGTCTGAAATTGAGTCAATCAGATGCATCTTCAGGTGCTTGACATGGTAAATAAGCTCAGCCTGGAGCTGAGTCGGTCGGAATGATCTTCGTGCACTCGACACGGAATAAATTCAGCCTGGAACTCGGTCAAGCAGGTGAATCTTCATGCTCTCGGCACGGTGAATGAATTCGGCTTTGAAACTGCCGACTGTAGAAAAAAGCTGGACACTCCAGGGAGTAACCGTTTCATTAGTACTTCTACCATTAGATTTTGCATGAAAGGGGTATTTGTAAGACCACATTGTATCCGCAGAGGAGCTTCATTTTCACCCTTTTGCATGAAAGGGGTATTTGTCCGAGTGGACGTGCTTCTCGACTGATCGAGGTATGTTTACTTGCAAGGAAAGACTTAGTGGCACTTGTATGTCTCCCGGGTGATGCTCGAAAGAGGCAAGTTTGCTACAGAATGTGATATGAGGTTTGATCATATGAGTAACTTAGTCGTTCCCGTGTTGGGGGTGTAGAGGTAAAGACATGTCCAACTGATGGTGACGCGCGAGGTGGTTAAGGGGCGATGAAGTGTACAACCGAGTGACGACGCGCGGGGCGGTCTGGTGAAGACATGCACAACCGAGTGGCAACATGTGGGGCGGCCGAGTGGCGAAGGCATGTACAACCAAGAGGCGACGCGCGGAGCGGCCAAGTGGTGAAGACGTGCACAACCGAGAGGCGACGCGCAGAGCGACCAAGCGGTGAAGATGTGCGCAACCAAGTGGCGGCATGCGGGGCGGCCGAATGAAGATACGTGAGGTGGTCGAGTGAAGGACTACGTGTCCAGCCAAGTGCAAATTTCTCGAGGAAATTTGATGTGTGCTAAATGATTTGTGTGAATAACACCCATAGACACCCGCTGGGAGTGCAAGGGGCTTGCTGGTTAACCAGCAAGAGTCTGAAAGACTGAAGGATCCGTTCGAACTTGTCGAAGCGGCGGATCCGACTGAACTCATTGGGATACTAGCTCAAATAAAACGGAAGTGTAGTGTTTCGACTGAGTTGCAGCCCAGGAGGACCGATGCAAACTCGAAATGAAGAACGATACCTGGTGTTCGTAAATGATGTATGCAAAAAATGGAAGTTGGACTTGGGAGTCACATAACCAGTACTAAGCAAGTATGTGAAAATAAGCAACCGAGCGTAGAGGTACACTTGGTGGCGTGGCCTCCGAGTGAACATGATGTGTGAATTATGGAATACTCGGGAAGACGAAAATAACAGAATGTAAAATGACTTAGCTGTCTGAAGGCACGCGGGGCGGCCGAGTGGTGATGAGGTGACCAACCGAGTGGCGATGCACGGGACGGCCGAGTGGTGATGAGGTGACCAACCTTAGTGGCGACGCGCGGGGCGGCCGAGTGGTGATGAGGTGACCAACCGAGTGGCGACGCACGGGACGGTCGAGTGGTTATGAGGCGACCAACCTGAGTGGCGACGCGCGGGGCGGCCGAGTGGTGATGAGGTGACCAACCGAGTGGCGACGCACGGGGCGGCCGAGTGGTGATGAGGTGACCAACCGAGCGGCAACGCACGGGGCGGCCGAGTGGTTATGAGGTGACCAACCTGTGGCGACGCGCGGGGCGGCCGGGTGGTGATGAGGTGACCAACCGAGTGGCGACGCACGGGGCGGCCGAGTGGTTATGAGGTGACCAACCTGTTGGCGACGCACGGGGCGGCCGAGTGGTTATGAGGTGACCAACCTGGTGGCGACGCACGGGGCGACCGAGTGGTTATGAGGTGACCAACCTGGTGGCGACGCACGGGGCGGCCGAGTGGTTATGAGGTGACCAACCTGTGGCGATGCACGGGGCGGCCGAGTGGTTATGAGGTGACCAACCGAGTGGCGACGCACGGGGCGGCCGAGTGGTTATGAGGTGACCAACCTGTATCGTGTTTTTAAACTTAGGCGAGTACTGGACTGCATCTAAGCCCCCGAGTGGGAGGGTTGCTCTCCACTCGGCTGTATTTTTTTTGAAACTTAGGCGAGTACTGGACTGCAGCTAAGCCCCCGAGTGGGAGGGTTGCTCTCCTCTCAGTAGGATTTTTTTGAAACTTAGGCGAGTACTGGACTGCAGCTAAGCCCCTGAGTGGGAGGGTTGCTCTCCACTTGGCAGGATTTTTTTGAAACTTAGGCGAGTACTGGACTGCAGCTAAGCCCCCGAGTGGGAGGGTTGCTCTCCACTCGGTAGGATTTTTTTGAAACTTAGGCGAGTACTGGACTGCAGCTAAGCCCCCGAGTGGGAGGGTTGCTCTCCACTCGGTAGGATTTTTTGAAACTTAGGCGAGTACTGGACTGCAGCTAAGCCCCCGAGTGGGAGGGTTGCTCTCCACTCGGTAGGATTTTTTTTGAAACTTAGGCAAGTACTGGACTGCAGCTAAGCCCCCGAGTGGGAGGGTTGCTCTCCACTCGGTAGGATTTTTTTTGAAACTTAGGCGAGTACTGGACTGCAGCTAAGCCCCCGAGTGGGAGGGTTGCTCTCCACTCGGTAGGATTTTTTGAAACTTAGGCGAGTACTGGACTGCAGCTAAGCCCCCGAGTGGGAGGGTTGCTCTCCACTCGGTAGGATTTTTTTGAAACTTAGGCGAGTACTGGACTGCAGCTAAGCCCCCGAGTGGGAGGGTTGCTCTCCACTCGGTAGGATTTTTTAAACTTAGGCGAGACGGATTCGCAACTAAGTCACCCACTGGGGCATTGAGAGCATATAAAAAGAATAACAATCATTTATGAGATTGTAAAAACTGTGTCGCGGGGTTACCGAGTGGTGATGAGGTGACCAACCGATTGACGAGGCCCGGAGCGGTCGAGTGGTGATGAGGTGACCAACCGATGTGAGGCGTCCGAGTGACGTAGACGCGTCCCACAGAGTGGCGACGCGCGGAGCGTCCGGATGATGTAGACGTGTGCCGCGGAGTGACGATGCGCGGGGCGTCCTGGTGAAGTAGAGGCGTGTGCCGCAGTGGCGACGAGCGTGGCGTCCGAGTGACGTAGACGCGTCCCGCAGAGTGGCGACGCGCGGAGCGTCCGGATGATGTAGACGCGTGGCCCGGAGTGACGATGCGCGGGGCGTCCTGGTGATGTAGAGGCGCGTGCCGCGTAGTGGCGACGAGCGAGGCATCCGAGTGACGTAGACGCGTCCCGCAGTGTGGCGACGCACGGAGCGTCTGGATGATGTAGACGCGTGGCCCGGAGTGACGATGCGCGGGGCGTCCTGGTGAAGTAGAGGCGCGTGCCGCAGTGGCGACGAGTGAGGCGTCCGAGTGACGTAGACGCGTCCCGCTGAGTGGCGACGCGCGGAGCGTCCGGATGATGTAGACGCGTGGCCCGGAGTGACGATGCACGGGGCGTCCTGGTGAAGTAGAGGCGCGTGCCGCAGTGGCGACGAGCGAGGCGTCCGAGTGACGTAGACGCGTCCCGCAGAGTGGCGACGCGCGGAGCGTCCGGATGATGTAGACGCGTGGCCCGGAGTGACGATGCGCGGGGCGTCCTGGTGATGTAGAGGCGCGTGCCGCGTAGTGGCGACGAGCGAGGCATCCGAGTGACGTAGACGCGTCCCGCAGAGTGGCGACGCGCGGAGCGTCTGGATGATGTAGACGCGTGGCCCGGAGTGACGATGCGCGGGGCGTCCTGGTGAAGTAGAGGCGCGTGCCGCAGTGGCGACGAGCGAGGCGTCCGAGTGACGTAGACGCGTCCCGCAGAGTGGCGACGCGCGGAGCGTCCGGATGATGTAGACGCGTGGCCCGGAGTGACGATGCGCGGGGCGTCCTGGTGAAGTAGAGGCGCGTGCCGCGCAGTGGCGACGAGCGAGGCATCCGAGTGACGTAGACGCGTCCCGCAGTGTGGCGACGCGCGGAGCGTCCGGATGATGTAGACGCATGGCCGCGGAGTGACGATGCGCGGGGCGTCCTGGTGAAGTAGAGGCGCGTCACCGTTCGAGAGCCGAGCCGTTCTTGGAACAAAGGTGATGCGGACCGGCCGCCGTAACTGCCGCTGTTGTTGTCGATGATGTTCTGGATGTTAGCCGACCAAGTAGTACCAGGCGAACCGGCCGAGTGAACCCATGGGCTTCACAGTCGAGTGAGTGCAGTCCGAGTGGACTCCTCATCCGAGTGCACCCGCTGGTCCGAGGAAATCACAACTGTGCTGCGATCTGGTCGGTGTGGAGCTGGCTGGGCAGGCCGACGCGGAGTGCTGGGCTCGGAGGCCTCGGTGAGGTTCGGCATGGATGTGCCCACAAGCACTATCCCATTTGATGGAGGCGGGTGGCTTGATCGCTTGCAGGCAGACCGGATCCAAAGCACGTGGGGGAAGTTTGTCCACGTCTAGTGCCGAATTAATCTGCATGCAAGTGGTTTAACGCTAATTAAGTGAGAGTCAAAGCCATTCGTGCATGCAATGGACGTTTCCCACGGCCATTTATCTCCTGCATGCATGAGATAAATGGGATGGAATTAAGATAGAAGGAAAGTGGAAGGCAGGGTGCAGAGCCCCCTGATCAGCCATGGCGGCGGTAGTTTTTGGCGCGGATCCATCGCAAGGTGAGGCGGCTGAGATGAATCCGAGTGCGAGGCTGCGTGCGGGCGGAGACCCGGTGGCTCCCGTCATGTTGTGATCAGAGACGTGGGCAGCCTCGACATTGGTGCTGCGTCCGGTCCGTGCACCCACCGCCGCGGTTGTCGCCGCGTGGTTGACGAGGGACACCGCAGAATGGCGATGCGCGGGCCGCTGAGTGATGAAGACGCGTCCAGCTGAGCAACGGTGCACGGGCAGCTGAGCGATGAAGACGCGTCCAGCGACGACGCGTAGGCGGCCGAGTGAACTAGGGTCCATGGCCTAGTGAACTTGAGTCTGCATCCGATTGGATTCATCTGTGTGAACTCTGGACGAATCGGGTTCGCAGCTGTCTGAGAGGAAGATTCATCGGGTGACCCTGCAAGTTACTAGCAAGCACGGCCAGGAAATTCAAGGCCTGATGGTCAGTCATACATGCATGCATGCACGAATTAACTAGGGTCCGTGGCCTAGCAATCAGATAAGTGGCGTTAGTAATCCATCAATTGGCCGCTTAATGAGGCAGCCAATTAATTTGACGTTGGAGATCACCACGCCCTTCCGTTGCCTGTACACCGCATTAACCTGCATGCAGGTAATCAAGGAGGAGATGGCCCACTCACCTTGCATGGTTAAAGGAGAAAGGAAAACCATGGCCAGCAAACGGCGATGGAGCGAAGAACCGCGCACCCGGAGGAGCGACGGGCGGATCCGCGCGCGTGCCACAGCCACCACGCTGGAGAAGTTGACGAGGGAGGATGAGCAGCTGGCCGCAGTCCAGTCGCGGGTCAACTCAGCCATGGGCGAGGCTGACGCGAGCGCTGGTGATCGTGCTTCACTGCTCGGGGAGCCGGAGCCGTGCGCCGGTCGGAGTCGTGCTTCGACACCCGCGGAATTTGGCGGATTGCCGGCAGCAGCGCCTTGTCGCCCGAGGAACTGGGTCGACTGCCGACCGTCGTGCTCAGCCGGTCGGGGAACCAGGCCGAGCTTTAGCGGCTGTGCGTGTGCGGGCACTCGGCGATGGCGTCGCAGATGAGTTCGCAGATGATGATGGGCGGACGACGACGCTTTATCGTCCAGGAGCCGAGCCACCAATCGAAACAAAAGGAGGCGTCCTTTTGTATAAGCTCGTGTGCATACATAAGAAGAATAAACCATTGTTAGATCATTGTAATGTTTGATTGTAAAGAGGATAAGTTTGAGATGAGCAACTCCCTGATCCTTTTGTATGATTGGGAGTATTTTATCCTCCTGTAAATGGAGTGATGTCCGGAACATCCTAGATCAAAACCCTCCATTGAGGATTGTTGATCGACGGACGAAGATCGAAGAAATAAAACCATTTGCATCATGGCTCGATAGACGCCACGCCCCACGGTGGGCGCCAACTGTCGTGGTAACGATTCCGACAATAAAAGAGGGGTAGGATAAAGGAGCATGATCTATCGAGATGCATATGGGTGACACGGTGGTTTTAGCGAGTTCGGGCCTCTCACGGTGGAGATAACAACCCTACGTCTCATGCTCCGGAGAGGCTTTGTTTTATCTTAGTATGTATCCGGAGATTACAATGAGAGGAGAACGGATCCCTGTAGTCCTGAGACTAATGGTGAGAAAGAGAGAGAGGTGGAAGAAAAAAGAGCCCCCCTAGTCTAGTGGTGGGGGTGGCTTATATAGAGTGCGCTACCCCCTCACCTCCTATGTTACAAAGTGGGGTATGAATGCCATAATGCCAGCCCACTATTAAGCCCTCACTATTAGAAAGATGCCGACTGCTTTGCTGCCTGCTGGTCTTCGTATATCCGAGTGAGTCGTACGGTCGAGTGGTGAACTGTCATTCGAATGGATGGTATGTTGCTTGGTCGAGTGGATAGTATGCTGCTTGTCCGAGTGGATAGTGTGTCTGTATGAAATGGACCTGGACCCACATGTTGTGTGGACCCCATGCTTCATGATATTTCGACCCTTCGTGGGCCTACCTATTATGTATATCCCCAACAGTACGAGCCTTCGTCGTGCGTCGATGCCGAGCGAGTCGTTCCCATTTTGTTTTCCTTCCTTCCCTGCACAAAGAGAGGGTAGTGTAGGGCCCCGTGGGGGTGTGTTGGACTGCTGTCATTGTCTATTATGTTGTTTCCGCTATTTTTGTGTTGTGTTTCGGTGCTGCATGCTAGCATGTAAGAATTACTTAGCTCGGGGGACCTGCCGTAGTCATTGCTTCTTGAGGCCGAGGCCTCGTCACGTGCTTCGTATCCTGCAAGGATTAGTCAGGAGAGGTAACTTTCGGTCTCGGCCGCGAGGGCGACCGAACCAGGTCCTGTGCTCGTGTCGCGATGCTCGTGGGGCACGGACTGGGAGGGGTGCTCCCGTAGTGGACCTGGATAGGAAAACCTCACATGACTGGGGTAGAAAACACTCGCGAGGGCCCCCGCGTAGCCCCCTCACGAGACTTGTGTGAGAGAAAACGAGTCAACTAGGCGAGAGAGGCAGAGAGCCACAAGTCGAGGGCGGCAACAATGCTGAAAGCAACTCCAATAAAATTCCAAACAGGGATGAACAAGGCAACTGCAGAAAGCAAATGAAAAGAGCCGCGTTCGGCACCTAATCTAGTCTTCGACGTCTTCTCACCGGCGTGGAGCTAAGTGCTGCCATTGGGCGTGGGCGGGAGCCCCCGAGGCCCGAGGGCGGCTCTCCGGAGACTCCTGGGCATGTACAACCCCAACTCATTATTATGTGAGAGTGTGACGGGTGGCGAGCTTCACAGGCATTGTCCTTCTTCACAGGCTCCGGGCCTTTCTCGGGGCGATGAGCTTCACAGGCATTGGCCTTCTTCACAGCCACCGGGCCTTTCTTGGTTCGTATAGCTTCACAGGCGCCGAGCCTTCTTTACAGGCTCTGGGCCTTTCTTAAAGGGTAGAACTTCTGGAGGTGCTGGATGTTCCACGCGTTCGGAATGGGCACCCCCTCCTGAGTCTCCAAGCGTGCGAGCCAGGCCTGGAGACATGAACAACCTTGAACAGGCCCTCCCACATGGGCGAGAGCTTGTGCAAGCCCTCCCTGGAGAGCACCCGTCTGAGCATGAGGTCACCTACCTCGAGGGTCCTGGGGCGGATGTTGCGGCAGTGGTATCGTCGCAGCGCCTGTTGGTATCTCGCAGCCCGAAGCGCAGCCTCCCTACGACATTCCTCCCCAAGCACGAGGTCCATCCCCCTCAAGGCGTCCTGTTGTGCTTCGTCAAAAGCCAGGACCCGCGCAGAGCGACGCTTGACCTCGTGAGGAAGGACCATCTCAGCACCATAGACGAGGAAGAACGGGGTTTCGTCGGTCGACTTGGTTGCGGTGGTGCGGATGGACCATAGCACGGACTGAAGCTCGTCATGCCAGCCCCTGCCGTAGGCCTCTAGCTTCTTCTTAAAGGTCCGGGTTTTGAGGCCCTTCAGGACCTCCGCGTTGGCGCGCTCAGCTTGGCCGTTGCTGCGAGGGTGTGCCACCGAAGGGTAGCATATCTGCGTTCCAAGGTTAACACAATATGTTTTGAAAAGATTGCTGGTGAACTGTGAATCGTTATCGGTGATGATGCGATTAGGCACCCCGAACCAGCCCACGAGGCCCCTGATGAACTTGACTGCTGAGCCAGCCGGGATGGTGCGGACGGCTTCCACTTCTACCCACTTGGTGACCTTGTCAATGGCGACGTAAAGGTAGCGGTAGCCCCCTGGTGCCCGAGGGAATGGGCCAAGGATGTCCAGTCCCCAAACAGCGAATGGCCATGAGAGGGGAATGGTCTGAAGGCCCTGAGCTGGCTGATAAATCTGCTTGGCATGGAATTGATAGGCTTCACAAGCCTTCACCAGCTCGATTGCGTCGTTGAGTGTTGTTGGCCAATAGAACCCACTGCGAAACGCCTTGCCGACGAGTGTGCACGAAGACGAGTGGTGCCCCCAATCTCCACCGTGAATGTCTGTGAGTAACTCCTTCCCTTGCTCCCTGGAGATGCACCGTAGGGTAACGTCATTCGGCCGCTTCCGGTAGAGTTCTCCGTCTTGGATGCAGTAGGTCGTGGCCTGCCGCGCCACGCGTTCTACGTCCTCCTCCTTCTTCGGCAAAATCCCTTGCACCAAGTAATCCTTGAACTCCGCGGTCCAACATCCTTCCTGAGGCTCCAGCGCCAGGAGCAGGCGTGCCCCTGAGGTCGGGCCACAGGCCGGGGCCCCCGAGGCAGGCGGTTGAGGGAGCTCCTCCCGAGGCTGTGCTGTGCTCGATAGTGATGGTGCGGCTGAGCGTTTGAAGAGTCGCTCCTCGAAGACACCAGGCTCCTGAGGAAACCGCCTGGACGCCCTCCTGGCGATGTCATTAGCCTCTTGATTGGTGCCGTGAGGCACATGCTGCAACTCCAGCCCCCAAAACTGTTTCTCCATCATGCGGACCTCCGCAAGATATGCCTCCATGTGTTTGTCTTTTGGCTCGTATACCTTGTTGGAGAAATTGACGAGGAGTTGTGAATCGCCCTTGATGACGAGGCACTTTACCCCTAAGGCGACTGCAGCTTTCAAGCCAGCTATCAGGCTCTCATATTCTGCTATGTTGTTGGAGACCTTTTCTCCATGCTGGAAGCAGAGTTGCACAACATAGTAGAGCTTGTCCTGAGTGGGGGATATGAGCACTGCGCTAGCCCCCACGCCATGTCGCGAGAACGCCCCATCAAAGTAGATGACCCAGCCGTCCGGTGCCTCGCTTCCCGGGGAAAGCGACTGGTCCTCGCCCGCTTTGAGCCCTAGTGCCTCTGCCCATTCTGCCACGAAATCTGCAAGTGCGGCTCCCTTGATGACTCTGGTCGTGTTGAATTCCAGCTGAAACGCTTGCAGTTCTATGTTCCGTTCAGCGACTCTTCCAGCTGAGTTGGGGCTCCTGAGTACCCTTTCCAAGGGGTATGCTGAGACGACCTTGATGGGATGTCCTTGGAAGCAGTGCCGCAACCTGTGTGAAGACACTAACAGCGCGAGGAGGAGTTTTTAGGGCATGGGGTACCGCGCCCTTGCGTCCCGTAGCACCGTGCTGACGAAGTATACAGGGTGCTCGACGGGGTGGAGGGTGCTGGCACCACCCGCGTCCTCCGGAGGTTGAGGCGCCTCCTGAGACGGCGGAGCCCCCAACGCTCGGTCGCCTGGAGAGGCCTCCTCCGCCCGTTCCCCTGCTGAGGCTGATCCTTTTCTGCTGCGGTCGTGGTCTTCGCGAGGCTTTCTTGGCTTTGCTCTACTTCGGCCGGGACGGCGGCTGCGGCCTTGGTCCGACGTTCTTCTCTAACCGCCACCAGGGCTGCGCTGGCGGAGTACGGGGTGGCTGCAAGGTAAAGCACCAAGGGCTCCCGAGGGCGCGGAGCTACCATCACCAGAGGGATGGTAAGGTACTTCTTGAGAGCTTGGAATACCTTGTCGGCCTCTTCAGTCCACTCGAACGGGCCCTTCTTCTTCATCAGCTTGAAGAAGGGCAGTGCCTCCTCCCCCGGCTTGGAGATGAAGCATCCCAACGCGGTTACACGCCCGGTGAGCTTCTGCATTTCTCTGAGGGTCTTCAGCGGACTCATGTCTTTGACTGCTTTGACCTTCTCTGGATTAGCCTCGATGCCCCTGTGGGACACAAGGAAGCCCAAGAGCTTGCCCGAGGGGACTCCAAATACGCACTTCTCCTGATTGAGCCGCAGATCCACTTCACGGAGGCTCGCGAAGGTTTCTTCCAGGTCCTGTATCAGGGTTTTCGCCTCCCGAGACTTCACCACAATGTCATCGACGTAAGCTTCAGCGTTTCTCCCGAGCTGCCGGCCCAAGGTGATGTGCATCAGCCGTTGAAAGGTCGCGCCTGTGTTGCGCAACCCAAATGGCATGCAGGTGTAGCAGTACACTCCACACGGGGTCGGGAAGGCCGTTTTCTCCACGTCTTCTACCGCCATCTTGATCTGGTGATAGCCCGAGAAGGCATCCAGGAAGCACAACAGGTCACGCTCGGTGGTGGAGTCGACGATCTGGTCGATGCGAGGGAGCGGGAACGGATCCTGTGGGCAGGCCTTGTTGAGGTTGGTGAAGTTGACACACATGCGTTCCTTTCCTCCCTTTTTTGGCACGACAACGGGGTTGGCCAGCCATTCAGGATAGCGAACCTCGCGAGTGATGCCCGCTGCCTCTAATTTGCGGGTTTCTTGGACGATGAAGGCCTGCTTTTCCGTCGACTACCGCCTTGCCTTCTGCTTCACGGGGCGCACGTTGGGGCACACGTTGAGATGATGCTCAATCACATCCCTTGGGATCCCTGCCAGCTGATCAGGTTCCCATGCAAACACCTTCTTGTTTGGACGCAGGAACCTCACCAAGGCCTCCTCCTGCTCAGGGTCGAGTTTGGCACCTATGGTGAAGTTGGCGCCAGTGGATCCATCCTCGTCGACCGGTACCTGCTTGGTCTCCGCCTTGTCTTGGGTGAATAGCTGCCTCTTCTTAGCCGGCGCAACCCCCTTGGGCTCGAGGACGTCTACGCTGGCGGGCTGCGCCACCGCGGCCGCTTTGAAAGCAAGCTTGAGCGCCTGCAGCGCATCCCTTGTGTCTCCGGACACGGTAAGGACGCCACTGCTCCCGGGCATCTTCATGAGGTTGTACGCCGGGTGAGTCGCTGCCATGAACTGGGCCAAGGCCGGGTAGCTGAGGATGGCATTGTACGGGAGGCCGATGGGGGCGATGTCGAAGTCGATCAGCTCCGTGCGGAAGTTGTCATAGGTGCCGAAGGTCACTGGGAGGCGGATCTGCCCCAGGGAGCCGTGGAACCGCCTCCGATGCCCGAAAAGGGCCTACTGGGTTGAAGCCGCTCTGTGGTGGCTAGCTCTATTTATAGAGGCCCTGGTCCTCTTCCCAAATATTGAGCGGGAAGGGCGCCAACAACGACCATTTTGAAGGGGAACATCCAGTACAAGTTATCCTGACTAAAGTTGGTCTTCGGCTGCCAAAAGCACTGGCGATGACGCCGTCTTGGGCTCCACGGTGACCTCCATCTTGCCGCTCCGCTGGTCTTGGTCTCGTTTTACTGAAATGGCAACCTTTGCCTGATGCCTTGGTACTCCGCGCCTATGCTTGCCCCCTTTGCACCAAAGAGGAAACAAGGACGCTGTGCAGGCCGGCGCAAGCCTGGTGCCTGCCTGGTCTCGATCGTCATGGCTTGCGTCACGAGCACCTCGCAAGGTACCCTTCCTTGATCTCTCCACCTCCTCGCGAGCCCGCCTGGCGAGGCCGTCCCTGAGGAAGCCTTGCGTCGTTTGACCCGCGAGGCTTGGCCCCTCGCGAGGGTCTTGAGTCTTGTGCTGATGAAGATGGGACGTACTGGGCCACCACTTGAGCCATGCCACAGGCCGCCGACAGGCAAGTCTGGGGACCCCCGTTCCCAGAATGCTGACAAAATGGATCGCGAGGGAGCTCCCCGTTCGGCAGACCCGTGCAACCTTGCCCCAGCCTTGGGTCATGAATATCTTGCCCGGGGAAACGACTTCAACCTCCGCTCCGGTCGCCGGGGCGCCACAATCGGCATGCTACAGCCAAACCTCGAGAGGCCCCCTCGATGGCATCACGGTGAGAAGAACGGAGGGAAGCGGATCCAGGTGCTTGGAGGCATCGCTGCCCACAGCACGAGCTCGCGAAAGGATTCCGCGGTGTGGACTCCAGGGGTGACGGCGCGGGCCACCACGGCGTGCCGACCATGGCCGCTGCGCTGGAGGTGCCGCTCGCCGCCTCTTTCTCTAGAGCCCTCGTCTTGGGCATACTGGGATAGCGGGTACCTAGGAGGTGGCCGCTCGCACCAAGGCCTCATCATCTCCAGCCTCACGACCTTGTTGCGGCAGTGGACCGGCATCTTCTTCGGCGGGAGCGGGTCGGGTTCGTCCCGGGGAGCCTTTCCATTCGCTTCGGCCGAGAATCGACGAATCGGCGCCATTGGTGTCAAGACTGGAGGTACGACAGGGAAGAAGAAGCAAGCGGAGCAAGAAGAGATGGGTGACGAGGGCTCTCACCCCTCCTCATTTATAGCTCAAGGGAGGCCAACAGTCGACCTCCACGATCATAGGTAATGATGACTCTTTTTGCATGCAGCAGGGACTCGTCAAGTGAGGCAGTTGCCGAAGCCGCGTGGGGAAGCAAACACGCCCACGTCCAATCAGTCGCCACGCATCGACCAAGGCCGCAGGCTATTGGGGCCCACGGCGCTCCGCACTTGCCCTTTGGCTTTGCCGCTAAGCCAAGTCCAAGCGCGCTTTGGGCACAGGGGCTACTGTCGGCGTTCTAGGATTGGGGGTCCCCAGACCTGCCTGCCTGCGGCCCGTGGCGTGGATCGACCAGTGGCCCAGTACGGCCCGTCTTCGTCAACCAACACCCAAGACCCTCGCGAGGGGCCAAGCCTCGCGGGGCAGACGACACAAGGCCTCCTCAGGAGCGGCCTCACCAGGCAGGCTCGCGAGGGGGCGGAGAGATCAAGGCAAGGGGTACCTCGTGAGGTTCCCATGATGCAAGCCATGACGACCAAGGCCAGGCGGGCGCCAGCCCGCGCAATGTCCTCGTTTCCCCTTTGGTGCTAAGGGGACAAGCGCAGGCGCGGAATACCAAGGCATCAGGCAAAGGTTTCCATATCGGTGCAAGCAGACCAAGGCCAGCGGGATGGCAGGATGGAGGTCATCATGGATCCCAAGACGGTGTCACCACTAGCGCCTTTGGCAGGCGAAGACCACCTTTAGTCAGGATAGCTTGTACTAGTTGTCCCCTTTCAAATTGGCCGTTGTTTGATCCCTTCCCACTCAATATCTGGGGAGAGGACCAGGGCCTCTATAAATAGGGCTAGCCATCACAGTAGAAAGGGACCAAAAACAAGAACAAGGAGAACACCACACCAGCTCAGGAACACCTCTCCTCAGGAGGTTGTTCTTCCCTTATACTGTTCATCAGCAGCCCAAGAGGCAATCCACCACCACCACACAGGAGTTGGGTATTACACCACAACGGTGGCCCGAACCTGTATAAATCTTGTGTCTCTTGTGTTGTGAGTTCATCAGGCTAAGCTTAGAGATCGCGGTGAGGCTGAGAGCGAGATTTGGTAGGGGTAAATCTTCGTGCGCACCCCAGTGTTCGAACCTCGAGGGTTTTGCCGGCACCCTAAATCCGACAACTTTGTAGGTGTTGATGGATAGGTTTGCAAGAATATAAAGAGCATGTAAACATAAACTAGGGGATGTTTAGATAAAGAAGCAATAAAGTTAGTATAGCGAGTGTCGAAAACTGGTGGTAGGAGTTGTGAAATTGTCCCTAAGCAATTGACCACTTCACTAGACCGATAGCAAGTTTCATGTGGGACAGGCCACAGCTAGCATGTCATCCCTAACTTGGAATTATATGCACTTATGATTGGAACTATTAGCAAGCATCCGCAACTACTAACGTTCATTAAGGTAAAACCCAACCATAGCATTAAGATATATTGGTCCCCCTTCAATCCCGTATGCATCAATTTCTATGCTAGGTTGAAGCTTCTGTCACTCTTGCCCTCCAATACAGTCCTATCAACATACAACTAACCCTATGGTGTGATCCACGCGCGCGCTCATATGATGGGAACCAAAGCACAACAACATAACCACAAGCAAATTAAACCAATCATAGCAATTCACTAATTACCGATAGGACAACAAAAATCTACTCAGACATCATAGGATGGCAACACATCATTGGATAATAATATGAAGCATAAAGCACCATGTTCAAGTAGAAGGTACAGCGGATTGCGGGAGAGTGGACAACAGTAGATAGATAGGGGAAGGTGATGAAGATGTTGGTGAAGATGACGGAGGTGTTGGTGTAGATCAAGGTGATGATGATGGCCCCGGCGGCATCCCGACGCCACCGGGAGAGAGGGGGAGAGAGCCCCCCTTCTTCTTCTTCTTCCTTGACCTTCTCCCTAGATGGGAGAAGGGTTTCCCCTCTGGTCCATGGTCTCCATGGTATGGGAGGGGAGAGAGCCCCTCCGAGATTGAATCTATCTTTCTGTCTCTCTCTGTTTCTACGTTCCTGATTCTGCCCTTTCACCGTTTCTTATATATCCGGAGATTCGTAACTCCGATTGGATAGAAACCTTCAACACAATTTTTTTTCAGAAATTAGCTTTCTTGCGGCAAAAGAGAGCAGCAACCGCCTTACGAGGTGTCCACGAGGGTCAGGGGCGCACCCCCCCTGCATCATGGGCCCCTCAAGCATTGTCTCACGTTGTTTCTTCTTCCCCAAAATCATAAATATTCCAAAAAATATTCTCTGTCCGTTTTTATTCCGTTTAGACTCCATTTGATATGGGTTTTCTATGAAACATAAGACATGCAACAAACAGGAACTGGCACTAGGCACTGGATCAATATGTTAGTGCCAAAAATAGTATAAAAAGTTGCCAAAAGTATATGAAAGTTGTATAATATTGGCATGGAACAATCAAAAATTATAGATACGACGGAGACGTATCAAGAGGCTAATAGTGCAAGACAGATACATCATGTGCGTCAATGTTTAAGCAATATTGAGACTTCATGTGCGGGATACAAAGAGAGGACTATGGGGAGTGTGTTTGCGAGGCAAAGTGACATAGCGAGAGATAAATGTGTGTGCTTGGTACATGGTGTGTATGTGACAGAGAGGTACATGCATGCCAAATAGGGTTTTCACGAACAGATTGTGTGTAGGAGATAGAGAGCGATGTGGGGTCCTTGAGGTGGGCAGGGGCTGGGTGAGGGTGTCAAAATGTGTGCATTGATGCATGTGATACATGCGATTGTGCGAGAGACGGTCGACTGGGGAGAGATGGTTGTTGTGTTACGGATGCTCCTCTCTCTCTGTCTCTCTCTCTCACACACACACACACAGAAAACACAAATAGAAGACCATTCTCTCATGTATACACAACATCTCGGCATATCTCTATGTCTCACTCATACATGATTATTTGCACATTCACACCTCTCTATGACTATCACACGCACACCGTCTCCACATTGCCCTTCCGCCACAACACACATATAGACACATACACACGTTCTCTCTATGTTACACACACAAAATCTCTATTAAAAAATATGTAGGGGGCACCTAAAACATCCAAATCCAAATAATCATGAACTGAAGCTAAATACAAATATATGGAAATGTTGTAGCATGAAGAACTTTTCCAGCAAAAAAGAAGTAGAGTAATATTCAGGGCTTGTTTTCAGACACAGAAAAAGTTTCGGTCGATGTCCTTCCAGTGCGACACCGTGACGCACCTTTCGATTGACCGCTCGGCCGCGGTGCACGCGCTTGCACAGGATTTTGTATCGATGTTGTGCTAACTAATGTGGTGTATAAGCGCGGTCGTGATGCACGCGCTTGCACAGGATTATGTGTACTGGTATGGTGTTCTTTTAAGTTTGACCAACCCTATTGCCAAGCTCCCATAAGCACACTCATCAATATGTCGCCGCCACGGTTGCGCACGCGTACAGTCACCGCAGTACTGTACAGTGCAGTACTATCGCTGCCATGTGGGACCCGGCCCCTCATGTCATCCACGCTACAGCATTGTATGGTACTGCAAAGGATCTCAACCCCTCGCCCACTCACGTCATCTGTAGTCCCTCCTCGTGATGACGCCGCACTACCAAGCACGCGAGTAGGTCAAGCCGCGTCTATGCCCGCAGCATAGGAAGAGGAGGAGGACGAGCGCATGCTCCAGCAGACCGGCGAGGAGGAGCTAGCGTGTCATTGTCGTCTCCGCCCGCGTGGAGGAGGCTCGCATGGTGGTTGTCGCGGCGGAAGCCGGTCGTGCTTGCGCCGACCCACAAATCGCGTGCAGACGTGGAATCTACCTTGGAGACCTTCAATGCCACGTGGATTGCGCAATCTGAAGGAACAATTTGGTCAGTCGACTCTTGTGAGCCGTTGGATGCAACCTGGATGGCCAAAAGGGCTTCTTCATCCTCCAAAAATGATGCACTGTTCATCTTCTCCCTCAACCATTGAGCCACCAACCCGCCATAGGCCTAGCCGCCTGCAGCTACCGCCCCACCCTCTCCTGAACGGCCTGCCACTGCCATGCTCCCCCCACACCGACATCCGTTTAACCCTGGGCATGATCCATTTTTCCGGCGAACTGCATTCCACACTCAACACTCATAAGATAGATCATGGACATCCTGCCACCCTAATATAGATACTACTGGGGTAGCTTCTCTGTCGTATTCTTCCTTTGCTCTGGCAAACTTCTTCTATCACAAATCGACTGCCCAAATTATACTACTAGTACGTATTAAGTATAGTAGGAACGCGAAGAAACAAGTAGTAGTACCAACTACAAGAAGAACAGTAGTAAGACATACTTGTACGTACTACTAAAGAGTTCAAATTACGAGAATGAACATAACATAGTTCTGCTGGGGGCTCAGCACAACACACCCCTGAAATAAAACTAAGCAACTAGTCCACTTGACACTACAGTAGAACCAGCATGAGCAACGGCACTGCCACCTTACTCGGAGTCCTCGTCCACGTCCTCGACTTCGTCCCCGTCCCTCTTCCTCTTCACCGACACTTCTTTGCTTGAACCGGACACTGGGATCTGCTTATTCATCCAACCCTTGTAGATATTTAAACAAAGGTAGGCATCCGTTGCTGCGTACATGATGTGATCTTCATCTAGTGTCTTCGACTCCCATGCATGATGAAACATGGGGTGAGGTTTCTTCAATTCATCATACGAAGGATTAGTCATGGCCGCTGCCAGGGTCAGCATTGAAGGCTGAGAGGAGGACACCAGGCTTTCCTTCTGGAGATCGAAGGGTCGGGCTACAATGAGGCCTATCCGACCCAAGACTCTCTTGTCATTCGTAAAGTCTACAGTAACGAATTTCACTCTTTTGTCCTTGAGGAAGACCTCAAAATCCTGGCACCTAACGTCGGCATGACATATGTGGTAGACCACGCACATGTTACGTACGCAAAGCTGGATCATGGCGGGCTTCTTCATCTCTGCCTCCTTTAGAAGCTTCTCCTTTTCCAGGACTAAGGTGTACTCAACATCTAGCCCAGCGACCAACTCATCCTTTGAACTTTCGAACATGTGTAGGAAGCGACCATGGCAAGCTTCCACCATCACAGATCTACGGGTGTAGATGACGATGAACTCACCGCCGCTGATGGTTCTAAGCTTGTACTCACCGTTGAGCATTGAGATTTGGGATGCCATGGATTTTGGAGGCGGGTTAGGAGAAGTGGAACTGGTGTAATGTGAAAGGACGGGATGACTAGGAGCAAACTATTGTAAGGTAGAAGATGTGGATGAGTAGGGCATGCAAACGGCATGAGGTGTTGGCTTGCCCGGTGGATAAACGGCTGCATGTCCCCAAAGAGTTCTCTAGTAGTATGCGGGACCCACTAGATGTCATGTCCACTAGACCCACATCATAGGCCTAGCAGTCTAGCTTTTGCGTGTTCGCACGCCATCCCGGCGCCATGCCGTCAACCATCGCGCCTCCCACGACCTTTCCCTCCCTCGCGCAGCCGCGCTCTTTGGAACTTTGGGCGACTATAAATGAGCAATTTTTTTGCCTACTCCGCATGCATGATACTCCCTCTGGTCCTTTTTACTCCGCGTAAGATTTGTGTCAAGTCAAAGTTTGCAAAGCTTGACCAAAGTTTTATAAATAATATCAATATCTACAATACAAAATATATATTTTATGAAACTACATTTCATAATGAATATAAAAATATTGATTTGACATTGTGAATGTAGATACATTTTTCTAGAATACCACATGTTAATTCAGGAGAGCAAATGGTCATTGTTTGCTAGGATAACAAAACATAACCATTCAACTATGCTACATGCTAGGTGGGTTGTGAGCATGTGGTCACCATTGAGCGTAGGTCCTAGAAACATAAGTATCCCTACGCGTGTCTTCATTTATTCATTTACTACCGCTAGTCAACGCACTGGTCCCTTGCGGGTGCCAAGAACTTTAGAAGCAACAATGTAGGAGTTCAAGAGTGTCCTACTTTTTTGCCGATCGCCTTCATGGTTTATAATAGACTTGCTTGTTTTATTCATGCACATAACTAAAATGGAAATTCTCATGCGATCCTTTTCTTAAAGAAAAATCTTATCGGTTGTTGTGTTGTTCTCGGGAGTTGAGACTACATTGGCACCATGACTGTAGCGACCCGACCTCAGACGGTCAAGTCTCTGTGCTTAAGTGTCATCCCTGGATCGGTATGGCGACACACATAGTACTCAAAAATTTATAACAGAGGTAAATCACATATATAAAGTAACGTAAATACTATTACCTCAATCCATAAAGCAGAAGAAACAACAAGGTTGTGGATTCCCATCAACACCAACGACAAAGTTGAGTGTAGAAATCGTAACCCTAACGTATCACTTATTTGTCGTAAAATTCCTGCAACATGAGACGTTGCAGCCATGTAGGTCAGTACATTGAATGTACTAGCAAATTCACACCATAGAATAATGATGAACAATATCTATCACTACATGCATATTTGGCTGGTGGAGGCTCTAAGTTTAGTTTTCGCATAAAGCTAGTTTTTCCCTACAACAAAGAAATATATTTTATGTTTCTACCAAGTTGATGCCGTTATTGAGAAGGTTCCTCCAACTCAATCCCAAATTATTAATAACCCAACAATTTCATTAAATAGAGTGATGAGATCAAATCAATAATTCAAGTACCAGATACTCAAGATGTCCATAACCGGGGACACGGCTAACCATGATTAGTTTATACACTCTGTAGAGGTTTGCGCACTTTTCCCCACAAGACTCTTTCTCCCCCATTGGATTTCTTGCACTACATGATGTTTGAGAAACGGATGACCGAGACACAGTCTTTCAGAAGCATTAACTCTTTACTCCGGGTAAACAGTACCACCTACATCCCCTACATCTGCTAGTCCACCTCTTCAAGAGCTGACGCAACTTACTCAACTATGCCAGAGCCCATAATGACTTGTGGTTGCACACGAAAGTTTCTAGCATGAATAATCTTATGATCCCTTTGAGCCTGGGTGGCATTCCATAGGGTAATCACACTGGTACTCTGGGATTTTCCTTGGGCAAGCACTGGGTTCTCCAGGTGCCCGAGCAAACCACTGGGTGCTCCAGGGTGCCCCAACCAATCCACCCAGATGTGTATTAAAGTAACCACCTTAAGTTTCCCTTATTTAATAACATCTCTCTCATCTTTCATGAATTCTCTCAAACCAAACCACGTCTACGAGCATAGCAAAGTGGTATAAGCATAACGTAGTAACACCCAAGGGTTTGAATATAAGACAATAGGTTCCTACCTCATCAATTACTTCCCAGTACCCACATGTTATCAAACCTACTCATGCATTGTTTGAGGGTTAAAACTAATGCATAAAAACTGGGTAATGAAAGGATATGATCAAAGTGTGAACTTGCCTTGTACTGTTGATGAAGATGATTCGCACTCATAACTCCTAATAGTTCTACTCATCACACTCCGTTCAATCTATCGTGAGCACGCAATTGCATACATAAGCACTCATGCAAAAAGAATCGAATAAAAGATCTCAGAAAGCTTCAAAAACAAGAAATTAACTCTTGCAACAAAAACAATTTCTAACAGTACCAAAATTAGGTGGATTTGGCCTTATCAGAAAGTTTAGGTCAAGAGCTTCGATTTGCAAAAAGAATCAACTAAAACGTAGTTATGAAACTCAAGAAACAGACAAAACAAGATCGAATACTAATCTGAACTAAACTCAAATTTTAAATTGTCAAAAGCATGTTTAAGCTGGTTTACTGGACAGAGGGGATCGTTACGAATATTTAGGCGTCGGTTTCATCGAAAACGAAGGTACGGATGAAAAGATATGATCAAAAAAATTGAGTATGAATCTGAACAAATTTCAAAAATTTGAAAGTTGCAAAAAGTTTATTTGATAGATTCATTAGAGGTGGAATCAAGATGAAAATATTGGCGTTGGTTTCGCCTAATTTGGATGAACGAGTAAAAAGTTATGGCTATTTGAAAAATCAGGATCAAACTGTTTTACGAAAAAAAAAGATACGTCTAAAAGAATTCTAGTCCTAAAATGTAAATACAGCTCCTAATGTATAAATCTAATTAGTCTATCATACTAATCTAGAAATAATAAGTTACGGGAGTATATATAAAAAGAATATGAATAAAAGATACCTTTATAAGGTAGAGAAAATACGACTTCGGAGAGAGACCATGACTTCCAAAATTTCCATCGGAGAGGGGAAATATATTTTACTTTTTTGAATCTAGTCAAACATAAATATATTGATTTAATCTGAATCGGATGATTTTTGGAGGCTCTACGGGTCTATATTTATAGGTGGAAAAGAGGCTTAGGGGTCAAAGGCTAAGCAATATGGGACTAAACGTAGACGTAATATAGAAAAGAGAGAGAGACGAGCCCTGGGCCAAACGGTTCGGCCGGCCACGCGCACCCACCACCGCTGCGGGTTTTTTTTAATAATTTTAAAAAATATATTTTTGAAAATATTTTGTTTTCTCCAAGCATAACCGAAAAATAAGTAAAAACAGTTACGGGCCTGTCTACTGAATATGTTGCGCATGTGGGTGACGGATAGTTATATGCCGCACATAGAGTTTCTTTTTAAATGAAAAGGCAAAGGTAAACAGAAAAAAAACAGATTCTAAAATATAAAACTAAATAGGCATATTATATATCAAAAATTTCAGAATTTTTTTTTTTACAAACTGAACATTTTCCAAGAGTCAAATAAAATCCACAAAAATTCAAATAAAGCAAAGAGTGATATAGCTATAGTAAAACCCAATAACTATCATTCTAAAAATACCAAAATGATTTCAAATTTATTTATCTCCAATTTTCTGACGTAGGGAATCATTTTACCCTAATTTAAATATATTTTATTTTTGGAGAAAAATAATTTGAATAAAAACCAAATAACTCCAAATTGAAAATAATTTCCAAAAGGACTTTAAATTGGATTTCTTTTAAACTCCCAACTCATATTTCATATGTTTTGAAGAAGTCATTTTATCTTCTCTCATGAAAACCATTGAGTTGCTTAAAGTTTCTGAAAACCATGGAATTCAAATCTTTTCAAAACCCTTTCATTTATTTAAATGGAAGAAGTCATGTCATCTTCTCTCTAGGGTTTTGTATTTGAAAAGAATTTGAATTCATGGATACCATAAAAGCAAGATAGTAGTTTGGGAAAGTCCATTTATTCCCTCTCATTTAACTTTAAAAGTTTCAAATTTCACTCAATTTCACACAGCTCATCACACAAGCAATCAAAACTATCTATTTAATATAACATTCCAAAATTTAGAATTTTGGGATGTTACAATGACCTTGTGGGGTGTGACGACGGATAACAACACCCAATGACGGAACATTCAACCCTTCATGAAGAAAGTGAATTTCAACACATAAGTATAATTAAAATATGGATTGAATCTTGCACAAGTTTTGGCAGAGCAAATGAGTCTCTCCTAGAATAAAACATAATCATCTGAACTTTTTATATTAACATACCCATACATGTATTGTTTTCATAGTTTGAGACTATCCCGGTAGAATTATCTTGTGTGTTGACAGGATTTCCCACTCCAACCCTCATGGGTAATTCACCCCTACGTAAAAAATGAGTTCTAAAATATATTAACAATTTATTCTTGGTTTACATGGAAGACATGTGAGAAAGTAAATTAATAAGTTACACTATTATAATGTGGGCTTATTTTGGGAAATTTACAAGGGCCTATATGGAATCATACTCAAATAAACATGCCCCCATACCAATATTGTTTTCATTGTTTTGAGACAATCTTGGTAGACTTCTCCTGCTGGTTGATAGGATTGCCCACTCCACCCCTTGATGGGTAGTTCATCCCCATACATGGGCTTATTTTGGGGCAATTTACACATGTCTATACAAAATCATACTCAAACAAACTTGCTCAACAGAAATCCCGAAATTGCATATTATCATGATATAAAGAGGATATTTGTACATATATCCTTGAGTTTGCTTTTAAAAACCGCCAAGAGGCAAATGTTCTATCTAAACCAAGCTCCATGTTATTCTTTTTCCATCAAAGGCCACATAATTTATCGATTGTGAGACTATATGAGCCTTTTACATGACTTTTAGAATAGCAACTAAGTCTACGCAAGAACATCAAAACATAACATTCTAACATTCTTACATCCACTTACCAGTTTTATTATTTTGATGGGTTGGAGCTATAATGGTAGAATGAACTCGGGCTTGGGGGTTACCGAGATGGCCAACTCCACCCCACGTGGGAGCATTCACTCCTTCATGGAGATAATGAATTTAAAATTTCAAATAAAACCAGATAAACTAAAAGACATGTGAGGAAGTAAATTATAGTAACCTACGAAAAACTTATGAGCTTATTTTAAAAAAATTACATGTGTATGTGAAATGATAGTAAAAAACATAATAAAAATATGCATGTGTACCAGTCTAGAGGCTGCATGCACCTATCTTTCAATTCTCGAAATAGAAATAGAAACTTAAAATGTTCTAATGTTTTATTAAGTTCCATTTGATTTTAGACTGATTAGACGCATATAAGTTGTAAAATGTTTTAAAGCTAAGTCTTTACCAGGACATGAAAATATAACCATTCAACCTTATTTTATCTATCTACAAGGTAGGTTGTTTTCGTGGGTTGAGACTATATTCATATGATGACCTGGTGTATTGAGAGGATACCAAACACCACCCCTCGATGGAGCATTCACCTCTTCATAGATAAACAAAATATGTTCCATAAATTAAATAAATAAAACTCAGAGAAACTGTAAACAGAAGTTCTTGCTGATGTACATACTATTTGCAACTAGGACTCATGAGCATGAAGGTACATTTCCTATATTCACACCATTTTCTTTGATGCATATAGCCAAGATACATGTAACACATTGCTTGCTCTGTCATGCTTATGCATTCACATGCACCTATATTTCATATTTACATGATTGCATACATGTAGGGGGAGCCTATGCATGTTACATGTATTTCCAAAGCTTTACTTATTATACTCTATATCTTTATCTAAATCTTTGATGTATGTTGTCATCAATTACCAAAAAGGGGGAGATTGAAAGCACAAGTGCTCCCTGGGTGATTTTGGTAATTAATTTCAATATATCTCTTGTTGGACTAATACTTTTACCTAGTATGTTTCAGATAAGTTCAACAATGGAGTGGCATGGACTAGAGGATGTGGAACCCCTTCAAGATGCTAAGGACAAAGGATTGGTTCAAGCTCAAAGCACAAGACTCTACATTTTACTCTTAGTGATCCAAGATCACATTGAGTCCATAGGAAAGCCAATACTATTAAGAGGTGATGAGGTGTTGCTTAATGGCTTGCTTGCTCAAAGTGCTTAGTGATATGCTCCAAAGCCCTCAACCACTTTCTCACATCCACATATGTCCCAAACCAAAAGTCAAACTCGGCCCTAACAAATCTTTCTATCCAGTGCCACTGAGTTCTCATGACATAGCCACTGCCAGAAACCCTAGTCTTTTCGGTCTCACCGATAGGGATCTCGGTCTCACCGAGATGGGATTATAATCTCTCTATTGCCCTTCGTAACATTTCGGTCAAACCGAGATAAGCGATCGGTCCCATCGAGATTGTAGTGCAAACCCTCTGTTTCCCTTTCGTACTGTTTCAGTCCAACCGAGATGAGCGAATCGGTCCCACCGAGTTTGCCTGACCAACTCTCTGTGTGTCTATTACCAAAATCGGTCTCACCAAGTTTGTGTAATTGGTCTCACCGAGGTTACATTATGCCCTAACCCAAACCATATCGGTCCCACCGAGTTGACATGTCGGTCCCACCGAAAATCCTAACGGTCACATTATTTACTAAATCGGTCCGACTGAGTTTCATGATTCGGTCCCACTGAGTTTGGTAAGTTGTGTGTAACGGTTAGATTTTGTGTGGAGGGTATATGTACCCTCCACCCACTCTTCATTCGTGGAGAGAGCCATCAGAACATGCCTACACTTCCAACATACATTTTCTGAGAGAGAACCACCTACACTTGTGTTGAGGTCAAGATATTCCATTCCTACCACATAAATCTTGATCTCTAGCCTTCCCCAAGTTTCTTTCCACTCAAATCTTCTTTCCACCAAATCCAAATCCTGTGAGAGAGAGTTGAGTGTTGGGGAGACAATCATTTGAATCACAAGATCAATGAGTTCATCATCAACACACCATTTGTTACTTCTTGGAGAGTGGTGTCTCCTAGATTGGCTAGGTGTCTGATACGTCCATTTTGCATCATGCTTTTATATCGATATTTATTGCATTATGGGTTGTTATTACACGTTATGTCACAATACTTATGGCTATTCTCTCTTATTTTACAAGGTTTATCATGAAGAGGGAGAATGCCTGCAGTTGGGATTCTGGCTGGAAAAGGAGCAAATATTGGAAACCTATTCTGCACAGCTCCAAAAATCCTGAAACTCCACGGAAGTCACTTTTGGAATTAATAAGAATTATTGAGCGAAGGAAATACCAGAGGGGGCCCACACCCTGGCCAGGAGGGTGGGGGTGCGCCCCCCTACTGGGTGCCCCCCTGTCTCCTGGGTCCCCTGGTGGCCCTCCGGTGCCCATCTTCTGCTATATGAAGGCTTTTACCCTGGAAAAAATCATAAGCAAGCTTACGGGATGAAACTCCACCGCTACAAGGTGGAACCTTGGCGGAACCAATCTAGGGCTCCGGCGGAGCTATTCTACCGGGGAAACTTCCCTCCAGGAGGGGGAAATCATCACCATCGTCACCACCAATGTTCCTCTTGCCGGGAGGGGGTCAATCTCCATCAACATATTCACCAGCGCCATCTCCTCTCAAAACCCTAGTTCATCTCTTGTATCCAATCTTCTATCAAAACCACAAATTGGTACCTGGGGTTGCTAGTAGTGTTGATTACTCCTTGTAGTTGATGCTAATTGGTTTACTTGGTGGAAGATCATATGTTCAGATCCTTAACGCATATTAATACTCCTCTGATCATGAACATAAATATGCTTTGTGAGTAGTTACATTTGTTATTGAGGACATGGGTGAATTCTTGCTATTAGTAGTCATCTGAATTTGGTATTCGTTCGATATTTTGATGAGATGTATGTTGTCTCTCCTCTAGTGGTGTTATGTGAACGTCGACTACATGACACTTCACCATTATTTGGGCCTAGAGGAAGGCATTGGGAAGTAATAAGTAGATTATGGGTTGCTAGAGTGACAAAATCTTAAACCCTAGTTTATGTGTTGCTTTGTAAGGGGCTGATTTTGATCCACTAGTTTCATAATATGGTTAGGCTTACCTTAATACTTCTTTTGTAGCTACAGATGCTTGCAATTGGGGTTAATCATAAGTGGGATGCTTGTCCAAGAAAGGCCAGTACCCAAGCACCCGTCCACCCACATATCAAATTATCAAAGTACCGAACGCGAATCATATGAGCGTGATGAAAACTAGCTTGACGATAATTCCCATGTGTCCTCGGGAGTGCTTTTCTCATTATAAGAAATTATCCAGGCTTGTCCTTTGCTACAAAAAGGATTGGGCCACCTTGCTGAACTTTATTTACTTTCATTGCTTGTTACCCGTTACAAATTATCTTATCACAAAACTATCTGTTACCTACAATTTCAGTGCTTGCAGAGAATACCTTACTGAAAACCGCTTGTCATTTCCTTCTGCTCCTCGTTGGGTTCGACACTCTTACTTATCGAAAGGACTACGATAGTTCCCCTATACTTGTGGGTCATCAAGACTCTTTTCTGGCGCCGTTGTCGGGGAGTGAAGCGCCTTTGGTGAGTGGAACTTGGTAAGGAAACATTTATATAGTGTGCTGAAATTTTCTGTCACTTGTTACTATGGAAACTAATCCTTTGAGGGGCTTGTTCGGGGTATCTTCTCCTCGACCAGTAGAGCAAAGAGTTGCTCCTCAACCTACTGAACCTACTGAAAATGTTTACTTTGAGATTCCTTTGGGTATGATACAGAAACTGCTAGCTAATCCATTTGCAGGAGATGGAACATTGCATCCCGATTTACACCTTATCTTTGTGGATGAAGTTTGTGGATTATTTAAGCTTGCAGGTATTCCCGATGATGTTGTTAAGCGGAAGTTCTTCCCGTTATCTTTGAAGGGAGACGCATTGATATGGTATAGGCTATGTGATGATACGGGATCTTGGAACTATAAACGATTGAAGTTGGAATTTCACCAGAAGCTCTATCCTATGCATGTTCATTGTGATCATAATTACATATATAATTTCTGGCCTCGCGAAGGAGAAAGCATCGCTCAAGCTTGGGGGAGGCTTAATTCAATGTTATATTCATGCCCCAATCATGACCTCTCAAGAGAAATGATTATTCAAATTTTTTATGCTCGGCTTTCTCTCAATGATCGCACCATGCTCGATACTTCCTATGTTGGTTCTTATATGCTGAAGACTACGAAATTCAAGTGGGATTTATTGGAAAGAATTAAATGCAACTCTGAAGATTGGGGTTCCGATGATGGTAAGGAGTCAGGTATAACACCTAAGTTTTATTGTGTTAAATCTTTTATGGATACCAATGCTTTTCATGGATTTAGCGCTAAATATGGACTTGACTCTGAGATAGTAGCTTCTTTCTGTGAATCTTTTGCTGCTCACGTTGATCTCCCTAAGGAGAAGTGGTTTAAATATAATCCTCCCATCGAAGTAAAAGTAGTTGCACCTATTACAGTTGTAGAAAAGACTATCACTTATAATGATCCTATTGTTCCTACTACTTATGTTGAGAAACCACCTTTTCCTGTTAGGATAAAGGATCATGCTAAAGCTTCAACTGTGGTTCGTAAGAGTAATACTAGAACATATACACCTCCTGAGCAAATTAATGTTGAACCTAGTATTGCTATGGTTAAAGATCTCTTGGATGATAATATACATGGGCATGTTATTTACTTCTGTGGCGAAACTGCTAATATTGCTAGGCCAGATGCTAAGATACATAGACCTGTTGTAGGCATGCATGTTATTTCTGTTAAAATAGGAGATCATTGTTATCATGGCTTATGTGATATGGGTGCTAGTGCTAGTGCAATACCTTTTTCCCTATATAATGAAATTACGCATGAAAGCACCTACTGAGTTAGAAGATATTGATGTTACAATTAAGCTTACCAATAGAGATACTATTAAGCCATTTGGGATTGTTAGAGATGTCGAAGTCTTGTGTGGGAAAGTTAAATATCCTGCTGATTTTCTTGTTCTTGGTTCCCCACAAGATGACTTTTGTCCCATTATATTTGGTAGACCCTTCTTGAATACTGTTAATGCTAAGATTGACTACAAAAAGGATGTTGTTAAAATTAGCTTAGGGGATATGTCTCATGAGTTTAATTTTGCTAAGTTTTGTAGAAAACCCCATGATAAAGAATTGCCTAGTTAGAACAATATTTGCTAGACCATGAAAATGATATGTTTATGAATGAAAGAAGGGAAATAGATGAAGTATTCCTCCAACAGGGTCCTATTCTGAAACACAACTTACCTGTTGAAATCCTAGGGGATCCTCCTCCACCCAAGGGTGATCCCGTGTTTGAGCTCAAACCTTTACCTGATAATCTTAAATATGCTTATCTTGATGAAAAGAAGATATATCCTGTTATTATTAGTGCTAACCTTTCAGAGCAAGAAGAGGAAAGATTACTGAAAACTCTGAAGAAGCACCGAGATGCTATTGGATATACTTTGGATGATCTTAAGGGCATTAGTCCCACTCTATGCCAACACAAAATAAAATTGGAGAAAGATGCCAAACCAGTTAGAAACCCTCAACGACGGTTAAATCCTAAGATGAAAGAAGTGGTAAGAAAGGAGATACTAAAGCTCCTTGAGGCAGGTATAATATATCCGGTTGCTGATAGTGATTTGGTAAGCCATGTCCATTGCGTTCCTAAGAAGGGAGGTATTACTATTGTTCCTAATGATAAAGATGAATTAATCCCGCAAAGAATTATTACAGGTTATAGGATGGTAATTAATTTCCGTAAATTAAAAAAAGCTACTAAGAAAGATCATTACCCTTTACCTTTTATTGATCAAATGCTAGAAAGACTATCCAAACATACACATTTCTGCTTTCTAGATGGTTATTCTGGTTTCTCTCAAATACCTGTGTCAGCGGAGGATCAATCAAAAACTACTTTTACTTGCCCTTTCGGTACTTTTGCTTATAGACGTATGCCTTTTGGTTTCTGTAATGCACCTGCTACCTTTCAAAGATGTATGATGGCTGTATTCTCTGACTTTTGTGAAAAGATTTGTGAGGTATTCATGGATGACTTCTCCATTTATGGATCCTCTTTTGATGATTGCTTGAGCAACCTTGATCGAGTTTTGCATAGATGTGAAGACACTAGCCATGTCTTGAATTGGGAAAAGTGCCACTTTATGGTTCATGAAGGCATTGTCTTGGGGCATAAAATTTCTGAAAGAGGTATTGAAGTTGATAAAGCTAAAGTTGATTCTATTGAAAAGATGCCATGTCCCAAGTACATCAAAGGTATAAGAAGTTTCCTTGGTCATGCCAGTTTTTATAGGAGGTTCATTAAGGACTTTTCTAAAATCTCTAGGCCGCTGACTAATTTATTGCAAAAAGATATTCCTTTTGTCCTTGATGATGATTGTGTAGAAGCATTTGAAATACTTAAGAAAGCTTTGATCACTGCACCTATTGTTCAACCACCTGATTGGAATTTACCCTTTGAAATTATGTGTGATGCTAGCGATTATGCTGTAGGTGTTGTTCTAGAGCAAAGAGTTGATAAAAAATTGAATGTTATCCAGTATGCTAGTAAAACTCTTGATGCTACCCAGAGAAATTATGCTACTACTGAAAACGAATTCTTAGCGGTTGTATTTGCAAGTGATAAGTTCAGACAATATATTGTTGATTCTAAAGTCACTATATATTCACACTGATCATGCTGCTATTAAATATCTTATGGAAAAGAAAGATGCTAAGCCTAGACTTATTAGATGGGTTCTCCTGCTCCAAGAATTTGATTTGCATATTATTGATAGAAAGGGAGTTGAGAACCCCGTTGCAGACAACTTGTCTAGGTTAGAGAATGTTCTTGATGACCCACTACCTATTGATGATAGCTTTCCTGATGAACAATTAGCGGTCATTAATGCTTCTCGTACTGCTCCGTGGTATGCTGATTATGCTAATTACATTGTTGCTAAATTTATACCACCTAGTTTCACATACCAGAAAAAGAAAAAGTTCTTTTATGATTTAAGACATTACTTCTGGGATGACCCACACCTTTATAAAGAAGGAGTAGATGGTGTTATTAGACATTGTGTACCTGAGCATGAACAGGAACAGATCCTACATAAGTGCCACTCCGAACCATATGGAGGACACCACGCTGGAGATAGAACTGCACATAAGGTATTGCAATCCGGTTTTTATTGGCCTACTCTCTTCAAAGATGCTCGTAAGTTTGTCTTGTCTTGTGATGAATGTCAAAGAATTGGTAATATTAGTAGACGTCAAGAAATGCCTATGAACTATTCTCTTGTTATTGAACCAGTTGACGTTTGGGGCTTTGATTATATGGGACCTTTTCCTGCCTCTAATGGAAATACACATATTTTAGTTGATGTTGATTACGTTACTAAGTGGGTAGAAGCTATTCCAACTAGTAGTGCTGATCATAACACTTCTATTAAGATGCTTAAAGAAGTTTTCTTTCCGAGCTTTGGAGTCCCTAGATATCTCATGACTGATGGTGGTTCACATTTTATTCATGGTGCCTTTCGTAAAATGCTTGCTAAGTATGATGTTAATCATAGAAATGCATCTCGTTATCACCCACAGTCTAGTGGTCAAGTAGAATTGAGCAATAGAGAGATCAAATTAATTTTGCAAAAGACTGTTAATAGATCTAGAAAGAATTGGTCCAAGAAACTTGATGATGCATTATGGGCCTATAGAACTGCATATAAAAATCCTATGGGTATGTCTCCGTATAACATGGTTTACTGAAAAGCATGTCACTTACCTCTCGAACTTGAACATAAGACATATTGGGCTATTAAAGAGCTCAACTATGATTTCAAACTTGCCGGTGAGAAGAGGTTATTTGATATTAGCTCACTCAATGAATGGAGAACCCAGGCATATGAGAATGCCAAGCTGTTCAAAGAAAAAGTTAAAAGATGGCATGACAAAAGGATACAAAAGCGTGAGTTTAACGTAGGTGATTATGTGTTGCTATTCAACTCTCGTTTAAGATTTTTTGCAGGAAAACTTCTCTCTAAGTGGGAAGGTCCTTACGTTATCGAGGAGGCCTATCTTTCCGGTGCCATAAAAATCAACAACTTCGAAGGCACAAATCCGAAGGTGGTGAACGGTCAAATAATCAAACATTATATCTCAGGTAATCCTATAAATGTTGAAACTAATATTATTGAGACCGTACCCCCAGAGGAGTACATAAGGGACGCTTTCCACAATGTTTCAGACTCCGAAAAGGAATAGGTATGTGGTACGGTAAGTAAACCGACTCCAAAACAGTTCTAATGGCAATTTTTTCCATTTTAGAATATTTAAGAATTCTGGAAAGCAAGAAGTAATCCGATAAGGACACGAGGGTGGAGAGCGCGCCCCCCTGTCTCGTGGGCACCTTGTGTGCCTCCCGGACTCCATTTTCTTGCACGTTACTTCTTTTGGTCGGTAAAAATTCATTATAGAATCTCCCGAAGGTTTTGACCATCGTATCACGCAAATATCCTCTGTTTTTGTTTCGAGCTGTTTTTCTTACAGATCTAGAGCACCATGACGTCTCCAAGCGCTCCCAAGAACAAGTTTTTTGAGAGGGTTATAAACCCCTATCTTGCGGAGGTGCTGCAACACCCTCAAACCATTGAGATGCATGAGGGGGTGCTGCACATCCGCGATGTGGAGGGACCAGGGCGTACCGGAAGCGTGGAGACAAAGCTCGAAGCCGTGGAACAACAAGTTTTCAAGTGCCAAGGGATGGTGGAGCGTGGACTCAACGCCAACCAGATGATGATCGCGGAGTTCACCAACAACCACAAGCTGGATGCCAAGGACATTGGGGAGACCATCTTCAAGCTTCAAGAGAAAATCGAGCACCTCCAAGCCCAGGTCTATGACTTGCAAAACCAAAACTGTGAGTATGAATATAGATTCAAGAGGACGAGTTTGGCTGCAGATTTGAGGATTCCGGAGACTCGATCATCCTTCTATGATGGTGAGCCTATGCCTTGGAAGATGTACGACAAGCCTACATCATCAACAACTCCTTGTTCACCACCTCCGAGGACATAATTACATGGGTATGGGCACTCCCCTTGGAAACTGCCAAGCTTGGGGAAGGTGCCCCGGTATCGTATCACCATCACACTCCTATCTTTACCGTTTTACTTAGTCCGATCCTTTTAGTAATATCTTGATCTAGTAGATTGAAGTTTTGGTATGAATTAGTTTTGAGTTTTGCTTTGTGATCCTTCTTTGTAATCGAGTCCATGAGCTATCTATAATAAAGATTAGTGTTGAGTCAAGGGCTTTCTTATCTTGCTATGATCTTGAGAAAATAGAACGAATAAAAAGAATAAAAGAGTTCATATTGATCTTATGGATAGTAATGACTTTACGTATAAAGAGTATGAGGCATAAAAGTTGTTGAGAGTTGACAAACATAGTTTTGGTCATTGTTGCAATTAATAGGAAGTAATAAGGAAAGAGAGGTTTTCACATATAAATATACTATCTTGGACATCTTTTATGATTGTGAGCACTCGTTAAGTATGACATGCTAAAGAGTTGATGTTGGACAAGGAAGACAACGTAATGGTTTATGTTTTCTCACATCTCAGTTAAAGTATATTGTCATGGATCTTTCAAACATGTTGAGCTTGCCTTTCCCCCTCATGCTAGCCAAAATTCCTTGCATCAAGTAGAGATACTACTTGTGCTTCCAAATATCCTTAAACCCAGTTTGTCCATGAGAGTCCACCATACCTACCTATGGATTGAGTAAGATCCTTCAAGTAAGTTGTCATGTTGCAAGTAATAAAAATTGCTCTATAAATATGTATGACTTATTAGTGCGGAGAAAATAAGCTTTATACGATCGTGTGATATGGAAGTAATAAAAGCGACGGACTGCATAATAAAGGTTCACATCACAAGTGGCAATATAAAGTGACGTTCTTTTGCATTAAGATTTTGTGCATCCAACCCTAAAAGCACATGACAACATCTGCTTCCCTCCATGAAGGGCCTATCTTTTACTTTATGTCTTTACTTTATGCAAGAGTCAAGGTGATCTTCACCTTTCCCTTTTTCATTTTATCCTTTGGCAAGCACCTCGTGTGGGAAAGATCCTGATATATATATATATCCAATTGGGTGTAAGTTAGCATGAACTATTATTGTTGACATCACCCAAAGGTGAATACGTTGGAGGCGAAACTATAAGCCCCTATCTTTCTCAGTGTCCGATTAAAACTCCATAACCATAAGTATTGCATGAGTGTTAGCAATTGTACAAGACTATATGATAGTTGAGTATGTGGACTTGCTGAAAAGCTCTATTCTTGCCTCTTTCTGATGTTATGATAAATTGCAATTGCTTCAATGACTGAGATTATAGTTTGCTAGTTCTCAATGAAGTTTCTGAACCATACTTGACATTGTGAATAGATTGTTACTTGAGCATAAGAAATCATATGATAAAATCTATATATGTTGTTGTTATAAGAATGATCATGATGCCCTCATGTTCGTATTTTATTTTATCGACACCTCTATCTCTAAACATGTGGACATATTTTTCGATATCGGCTTCCGCTAGAGGGCAAGCGAGGTCTAAGCTTGGGGGAGTTGATACGTCCATTTTGCATCATGCTTTTATATCGATATTTATTGCATTATGGGCTGTTATTACACGTTATGTCACAATACTTATGGCTATTCTCTCTTATTTTACAAGGTTTATCATGAAGAGGGAGAATGATGGTAGTTGGGATTCTGGCTGGAAAAGGAGCAAATATTGGAAACCTATTCTGCACAGCTCCAAAAATCTTGAAACTCCATGGAAGTCACTTTTGGAATTAATAAGAATTATTGAGCAAAGAAATTACCAGAGGGGGCCCACACCCTGGCCATGAGGGTGGGGGGCGCGCCCCCCCTATTGGGCGTGCCCCCTATCTCCTAGGTCCCCTGGTGGACCTCCGGTGCCCATCTTCTGCTATATGAAGGCTTTTACCCTGGAAAAAAAATCATAATCAAGCTTACGGGACGAAACTCCGCCGCCACGAGGCGGAACCTTGGCGGAACCAATCTAGGGCTCCGGCGGAGTTGTTCTGTCGGGGAAACTTCCCTTCGGGAGGGGGAAATCATCACCATCGTCACCACCAACGATCCCCTCATCGGGAGGGGGTCAATCTCCATCAACATCTTCGCCAGCACCATCTCCTCTCAAAACCCTAGTTCATCTCTTGTATCCAATCTCGTATCAAAACCAGAAATTGGTACCTGTGGGTTGCTAGTGGTGTTGATTACTCCTTGTAGTTGATGCTAATTGGTTCACTTGGTGGAAGATCATATGTTCAGATCCTTAATGCATATTAATACTCCTCTGATCATGAACATGAATATGCTTTGTGAGTAGTTATGTTTGTTCCTGAGGACATGGGTGAAGTCTTGCTATTAGTAGTCATGTGAATTTGGTATTCGTTCGATATTTTGACGAGATGTATGTTGTCTCTCCTCTAGTGGTGTTATGTGAATGTCGACTACATGACACTTCACCATTATTTGGGCCTAGAGGAAGGCATTGGGAAGTAATAAGTAGATGATGGGTTGCTAGAGTGACAGAAGCTTAAACCCTAGTTTATGCGTTGCTTCGTAAGGGGCTGATTTGGATCCACTAGTTTCATGCTATGGTTAGGTTTACCTTAATACTTCTTTTGTAGTTGCGGATGCTTGCAATAGGAGTTAATCATAAGTGGGATGCTTGTCCAAGAAAGGGCAGTACCCAAGCACCGGTGCACCCACATATCAAATTATCAAAGTACCGAACGCAAATCATATGAGCGTGATGAAAACTAGCTTGACGATAATTCCCATGTGTCCTCGGGAGCGCTTTTCTCATTATAAGAAATTGTCCAGGATTGTCCTTTGCTACAAAAAGGATTGGGCCACCTTGCTGCACTTTATTTACTTTCATTGCTTGTTACCCGTTACAAATTATCTTATCACAAAACTATATGTTACCTACAATTTCAGTGCTTGCAGAGAATACCTTACTGAAAACCGCTTGTAATTTCCTTATGCTCCTCATTTGGTTTGACACTCTTACTTATAGAAAGGACTACAAATAGATCCCCTATACTTGTGGGTCATCACTGTCACTTGGGAGCCTCCGACAAGATTGTGGAGTTGAACCAAGGAGTTTGTAAGGGCAAGGAGATCGCCTACTTCGTGAAGATCTACCCTAGTGAGGCAAGTCCTTCATGGGCGACGACCATGGTGGGATATACAAGGTTGCTTCTTCGTGGACCCTTCGTGGGTGGAGCCCTCCGTGGACTCGCGCAACCGTTACCCATCGTGGGTTGAAGTCTCCATCAACGTGGATGTATGATAGCACCACCTATCGGAACCACGGCTAAAAAATATCTGTGTCTCCAAATTGAGTTTGTACACTCCAATCCCATTCCTTTACATTCTTGCCATTTGCATGCTTTACTTTCCGCTGCTCATATACTGTTTGCATGCTTGCTTGTTATGTATTGTTAATGTTAAACTTGTGCCAAAACTCCACTCCAACTTAAAGAAATTAAAAACTGCAACTTTTCTTGCTTAGAGTTTATCCCCCCCTCTAGACACCTCTTCTCGATCCTTTCATTATCTCTTATGCGTACTCCCTCCGTCCATGAAAGACTGTATATATAAGGATTTGCACACGACCAAGTGAAACCGTCATGGTATAATTAACGTCTAAAAGTAGCAGACTTATATGTGCATGAGAGAAGGAGATTAAATGAAGGCTGTTGTATGCAGTAACTAAGGTTAGGCATGCAGCCAATAGCTAGAGCACAAGCTAGTCAATTAATGTTTTTTATATTAAAGGCTAAATGCAATGAGAGTGTAGATATACACTCTTTGTTGGAAAAAATTCTAATGCTAGATGTAAAGTGTTTTTCACGTACGGAGGGAGCAAGCTTAGTCAAAATTTCCATCCAGGCCGCCCAGCCTGCCAGTTTGACACCCGATCTCCACCTTGTTTGGTCGTGCCTGTTGGAGATGTCAACTCTCTCTCTCTCTCTCTCTCTCTCTCTCTCTCTATCTATCTATCTATCTCTCTCTATCTCTCACTAGTAGAAAAATGACTTTACGTGAGCCCCATTAGTCCCGGTATGATAACGGTCCGGGACTAATCTGACCATTAGTACCGGTTCCAACGGCTAGGGGCGGGCATCATTAGTACTGGTTTGTTATGTACCTCTAGCCCTGGTTTCTAACACAAACCGGGACTAAAGGGGTGGTGGCAGACTGGCGTCAGGCTGGGGCCTCGCGAGCCCCTATAGTCCTGGTTTGTATTACAAATCAGGACTAGAGGAACACCTTTAGTCTGGGTTGGTTATACAAACCAGGATTACAGATTCCCCTATATAAACCCTTCATCCAGCCCGAGCCCATTTTCCCCTTTCCTCTCCTCTCTGTTCTTCCCCTCTTGCTCGAGCTCATCCTCCATTTTTGCCAAAATTTGCCAAGATTTGAAGGCACCCCATCCATCCAAGTGTTCACAAAGGTTAGCAACTTTGTACTTTCATCTCTCATTGATAGATTAGCTCTTGCAATGCTCTATAAATATAGTGATTTGTGGGTTTTAGTTCAGGAGTAATTATATGTGGGAGTTTATTTGATTTATATGCAATTTGAGCTCAAATTAACTTCTAAATACTTTGCATATGTAGGTGTGGTTTACATGGTGCCTTCCCGTCCCCGTCCTAACCACCGTCGATTGCCCACACCATCCTGTTGCCGGCACCACCTTGGTAAGCCTCTTGTTCTTATCCTTTTTTATTAAAAAAATCATGTTTGTGTGATTTAGATAGTTACTTGTATAATTTTCTTACTCGTACGTTTTTTGTTATACATAGTGGCATGGTTTTGATATCCTTCTCCGTCAGCCCTCGTCCGGTTTACGATTCGTATGTGGTATATTCTCTTCTATAACTATTTTTTGCATTTCGTGTTTATGACAATTATGCCCATCAAGTTGACATAGATATTTTTATCTAGGAGGTATGTGAACCAGAAATTGCAAACCCTCTTGTCGAGAAGTTTAATTTAGTTAAAAAAGAAAACAAGTATTTGAAAGAAAAATTGAAAAGAATTGAAGAAGAGAAGATGTAACTGGAGTTGTATGTTGCCGATGTTGTCGATGATCACAAGATCAAGATGGATGCAATGCGCTTGAAGATTAGAAAGATTAGAAAATATGCAATTGATAATGAGGCTTTGTATCATTATGTTGTTGGATCAATTATTTCCTTAGTTGCGATCTTGATCGCATTTGTTGTTGCATTTAAATGCTTTAGCTAGAGAGCTTTGTTGTTTTATGAGAATAAGTATGTATGAACTTTATGTATGAACTTGTATTAATTTGATCTTTTCGGTGTTGTGTAATGAAGATGAGCCGGCAATGGATGTACGATGACCGACGCTCTCCCCAGTTCATTAATGGCATGCATACTTTTCTGCTTGCGGCTGAGGAAAACAAGCGGCCGGATGGTTTATGTGTTGTCCATGTGATGTCTATAAGAATGATCACAATTACACTAACTCAAGAACCATTCACGTCCACCTGTTTACGTCCGGTTTCATGTCTGTCTATAATTGTTGGACCAAGCATGGAGAAAGAGGGGTTCTAATGGAAGAGAATGAAGAAGAAGAGGATGATGACAACTATCATGGCCATGGGTTCCCTAAATATGATGGTACTACAATGGGGGAAGAAGCCGAGCCGATAATGGGGGAAGAAGTCGAGCCGATAATGGGGGAAGAAGCTGAAGAAGAGGCATCAGATGAGCCCGCCGATGATCTTGGTCGGGCCATTGCCGATGCAAAGAGAAACTGCGCAAGTGAAAAGGAGAAGCTGAAGTTGCAGCGCATGTTAGAGAATCACAAGAAATTGTTGTACCCAAATTGCGAAGATGACAAGAAAAAGCTGGGTACCACACTAGAATTGCTGCAATGGAAGGCAGAGAAAGATGTATCTGACAAGGGAATTGAAAAGTTGTTGATAATGTTAAAGAAGATGCTTCGAAAGGATAACGAATTTCCCGATAGTACGTACGAAGCAAAGAAGGTTGTCTGCCCTCTAGAATTAGAGGTGCAGAAGATAAATGCATGCCCTAATGACTGCATCCTCTACCGCTGTGAGTACGAGGATTTGAATGCATGCCTGGTGTGCAGTGTATTGCATTATAAGATCAGCCGCGATGACACTGGCGATTGTCGGATTTCGGGTTCCGCAAACCCTTGATAGGTTCGAACTCTGGGGTGCGTGCGGAGATCTCAACTTACTCAGCCTGCCTACTTGCGATCCTCTAGGCCTAGAGCGTCGAGCTCAAAGGGACAGAGAGACACAGTTGTTTATCCTGGTTCGGGCCACTTTGCAGTGTAATACCCTACTCCAGCATTTTGGTGGATTGCCTCTAAGGGCTGAGGATGAACTAGTACAGTGGATGAACTAGCCTCAGGAGGTGAGGTGTTCTTGAGCTCAAGGGAGCTGGTGAGGTGGTCTTGTCAGAATGGATTTGATCTCTCCGTCTCGCGTCCCTCCGGGTCCCCCTCTATGGTGGTGGCTAAGTCCTATTTATAGTGGCCTTGGTCCTCTTCCTAAATGTTGGTGGGAAGGGATCCCACAACGGCCAGATTTGAAGGAGGACAGGAAGTACATCCTATCCTGACTAAAGTGGTCTCCGCCTATGAGAAGCCTCTGGTTGTGATACTGCGGTGGGCTCGGCGATGACCTCCGTCCTGCCGTCCTGGCGGTCTTGGTCTTGTTGCACCAGAATGGAAATCTTTGGCTGATTCCTCGGGACTCCGCACCTATTGCTTGCCTCCTTTGCACCAAAGAGGAAACTGGTACTCTGCACCCACTAGCGCCCGCCTGGCGCTCGCCTAGCCTTGGTCGCCATGGCTCACGTCAGCTGAGCCTCGTGAGGTACACCTTGCGTAGAACTCTCCACCCCTCGGGAGCCATCCTGAGGAGGCCTATCCCCTTGGAGGTCTTGGCGTCATCCGCCTCGCGAGGCTTGGCCCCTCGCGAGGGTCTTGAGTTGTTAATGCTGAAGCCGGTCGTACCAGGATGTTGATGGAGCCACGCAGTGGGCCGCAGGCAGGCAAGTCTGGGTACCCCTGTATCCAGAACACTGACAGTAGCCCCCGGGTGCAAGGCGCTCCCGGACTTGGCTTCCACGCAAAGCCAAAGGGCAAGTGCAGAGAGCCGCGGGCCCTAACCGCCTGCGGCCTCGAATGACACATGGCGATTGATGGGATGTGGGCATCTCCACTTCGCCACGGAGCCTCAGCAACCGTTTCCATCTGACAAAAGGGCTTCCACCTGCTGTTGAGCCTTCATTGCCTTTCCTTCGTCTTGATCCAGATCCCCTTCTCCCAACGCGGAAGAAATCCTCCAAATCTGTTGGTCCTCCCCATCAAGCTTTCGTCCGATGGCCGCCAAGAAAGCCAAGGCTCCAGCCGCAGCTGCGGACCCCACCTGGTTCGAGCCGGCGCTGATCACGCCCTCCGTCAGCGAGGAGAAACTCCAGACCGCGCTTCTCTTGACGGTGAGCAATGACAGCGAATGGGGGAAGACGGTGCTCCGAGTTGCCTCTGCCGTGCCGGAGCCCGCGAACAGTACCTTTTATCCCTTCTTCCTGCACAGCGTCTGCTCAGGGATGATTCCCCCCTTCTCTCGCTTCTTCTATGCCGTTCTTCACCATTACGGCCTCCATGCGCTCCACATCCATCCCAACTCTGTCCTCCTCTTGTCCATCTTCGCCTTCTACTGCGAGGCGTTTGTGGGGGTGATGCCCTCTGTCGCCATGCTCCGCCACTTCTTCTACCTCCGCTTGACTGGCCACCAGCTGCAGGGTGTGTCGACTTTGTCGCGGCCCGGGGCGGCAACACGATCTCCCGCGCCGGGAAGAAGGTAGAGGACGCCCAGAACAAGTGGTTCCTAATGGACGCCAAGTGCTCCCACGACCAGCTGGCGCTGCCGGCCAGGCTCCCGACCTCTGAGAAGGGGTGGTTTTCCGAGAAGATCACCGACCCCCTGTAGGGGAATGTGGTAATTTCAAAAAAAATTCCTACACACATGCAAGATCATGGTGATGCATAGCAACGAGAGGGGAGAGTGTTGTCTACGTATCCTCGTAGACCGTAAGCGGAAGCGTTAGCACAACGCGGTTGATGTAGTCGTATGTCTTCACGGCCCGACCGATCAAGCACCGAAAGAACGACACCTCCGAGTTCTTGCACACGTTCAGCTCGATGACGTCCCTCTAACTCCGATCCAGCCAAGTGTCGAGGGAGAGTTCCGTCAGCACGACGGCGTGGTGACGATGATGATGTTCTACCATCGCAGGGCTTCGCCTAAGCACCGCTACGATATTATCGAGGAGGACGGGCATCGCACACGGCTAAGAGATCAAATATCAATTGTTGTGTCTATGGGGTGCCCCCCTCCCCCGTATATAACAGAGCAAGGGGGGAGGTGCGGCCGGCTAGGAGGAGGCATGCCAGGAGGAGTCCTACTCCCACCGGGAGTAGGACTCCCTCCCTTCCTTGTTGGATTAGGAGAAGGGGGAAAGAGGAGGGAGAGAGGAAGGAATGGGGGGCGCCGCCCCCTTCTCCTAGTCCTATTCGGACTGGGGGGGAGGGGCGCGCGGCCCTGCCCTAGCCGCCTCTCCTCTTCTCCACTAAGGCCCACTATGGCCCATTAAGCCCTCGGGGGGTTCCGGTAACCCCTCGGTACTCCGGTAAAATCCCGATTTCACCCGGAACACTTCCGATATCCAAATATATGCTTCCAATATATCAATCTTTATGTCTCGACCATTTCGAGACTCCTCATCATGTTTGTGATCACATCCCAGACTCCGAACAACCTTCGGTACATCAAAACTCATAAACTCACAATATAACCGTCATCGAAACTTTAAGCGTGCGGACCCTACGGGTTCGAGAACTATGTAGACATGACCGAGACACGTCTCCGGTCAATAACCAATAGCGGAATCTGGATGTCATATTGGCTCCTACATATTCTACGAAGATCTTTATCAATCAAACCGCATAACAACATACGTTGTTCCCTTTGTCATCGATATGTTACTTGCCCGTGATTCGATCGTCGGTATCTCAATACCTAGTTCAATCTTTTTACCAACAAGTCTCTTTACTCGTTACATAATGCATCATCCCGTAACTAACTCATTAGCTACACTGCTTGCAAGGCTTATAGTGATGTGCATTACCGAGAGGGCCCAGAGATACCTCTCTGACAATCGGAGTGACAAATCCTAATCTCGAAATACGTCAACTCAACAAGTACCTTTGGAGACACCTATAGAGCACCTTTATAATCACCCAGTTACGTTGTGACGTTTGGTAGCACACAAAGTGTTCCTCCGATAAGCGGGAGTTACATAATATCATAGTCATAGGAACATGTATAAGTCATGAAGAAAGCAATAGCAACATACTAAACAATCAAGTGCTAAGCTAACGGAATGGGTCAAGTCAATCACATCATTCTCCTAATGATGTGATCCCATTAATCAAATGACAACTCATGTCTATGGTTAGGAAACTTAACCATCTTTGATTCACGAGCTAGTCAAGTAGAGGCATACTAGTGACACTATGTTTGTCTATGTATTCACACATGTATTATGTTTCCGAGTAATACAATTCTAGCATGAATGATAAATATTTATCATGATATGAGGAAATGAATAATAACTTTATTAGTGCCTCTAGGGCATATTTCCTACATCCCCATCTGAGGCCGTTGATGAGGAAGATGGAGGCCAACCTGAAGGCCGAGAAGCTGACGGGGGCCATGATCATCAAGGAGTTATCGATGCAGCGCCTGGTGCCGCTCCAGGATCGCTCCCGCCCCTTGTGGAAGCTTGGGGGCGCCAACGACAAGATCCTCCTACGCCAGGACAGCCTTCCTAAGGAGGAGCTGAGCAAGGTGCTGCTTTCCTTGACTGGGAAGGACCCGAGCGGCCCTCCAAATGATTGCCTCCCGATGTACCGCCGAGAAGATGGAAAGAAGATCGCCGCCGCCATGCCTGTCTTCAACAAGCTCCGACCCGTCCTTACGGGGCCTCCCCCACCGGCCTCCTCCTTGGTGGACCTGTCCTCCAGCAACCATTCCTCCGAGGCCATCAAGGAGGAGGAGGGGGAGGCGGAATCCTCTGCCCCGAAGCAGGAAGAGCTCCTCCGCAACTTCACTGACGATGACAACGGGGACGCGCGTCCGATCGTGGAGCTAGGCCATCCTACCAGAGTCACCACGAGATTTGGGGTGGCCTCCTCGAAGCAGCCAAAGCAAACGATCGGGAGGAGGGGCAGGATTGCGCTGATCCCCCTAGGTAGCACTCCTTCTTTGTCGTCGTCGTCCTGCGCGACGCTGACCGCATGATCTCCTACTCCCAAGAGAGCAACTTCATCTGCCCCGGCGAAGCCCCCGCTGATGAGCCTAAAGAGGAGCTATGTCGCTTCAGACCAGTAAGTGTTCTTTATTAGCCTTGCTCCTGAATCTTGACGCGATGCTTAGTATCTTCGTTCGATGTCAGGCCACAGTCGTCGGCGAAGAAGAAGGAGAACACTGAGGTCGTCGTGGTTGAGAAAGTCGAGGTGGTTGTCGTAGATTCAGCGCAAAGGGGCGTTGCGGCTCTTGCAGCCCCAGCAGTGGCGGCATCTTCTCGGAGCTCGGAGGCCCAGCCTCGGGAGGAGCCAGCGTCCGTGGAAGGGCTAACCCTGATGGCACCGTCCCTCGTCACGACTGCCGAGGTCGCAAGGCCTCCGGAGCCCCCTGTCCTTCCTGCTGCTACGGCTCCACCTGTCTTCGTGCCGAGGACGTCTCTTCTTCCGTCGATCGTGTCACTGGGCCATGGTGCTCCAGCCACCTCCAGAGCCATAGAGGGGGCCTGAGCTGCGCTAGACCATCTCCAGGGCGATCTTCAAGGCCCAGACCGGCGCACAACGTTGGGGCGCCTGGGGCTGATCTCTGGGTGGCTCCAGGCTGACGCATCTGTCCGAGCGGCCTGGAGTTCCGCCGAGGAGGCTCAGAAGGTGGCTGGAGTGGCCACTACCAAGTGTGACTTGGCGCAGAAGGAGGCCAAGGATGCCCAGGAGCGGTGCCACGCAGTGGAGGCGCCGAGTTGAAGGCCCTCCAGGATTGGCAGGACACCCAAGCCGGCCAGCTCTAGGAGCAAGAGGAGAAGCTGAAGGCCCAGGAGGCTGCCGTCGTCGGTCGCGACGCCGAGCTGAAGCAGGTAGCCTAGGAGAAGGCCACGGAGCACGACCGCCTGAAGAGGTTGAAGGAGGAAGCGGAAGTGGCCCAGGCGTCCCTTGCAGAGGTCAAGGATGCCGCCGCCATGGAGCACAACACCCTCGGCTCCCTCAAGGCAAGGTTTCACAAGGCTCGGCAGGCACTCTTTGGGAGCAATCCCCCAGGGACAGTGGTGACCCCAAGGGAGAGCCCTACCACCCTGCTTCCTGAGGTCGTCGATGCGCTCGAGGACATCATCGACGGGTTTTGCTCCATGGTGGAAGGTGAGGATCGCTTGCTTTCTTCCTCGGCCCTGATGCGTTCCTTTAGCCATCTCTATCTCCGGGACGCCAGCTTCAACTACGCCGCCTTCCTCGAGCCGTAGACCCCGACTCCTGCGACGTTATTGATGACGCCGTGAAGGGTTCGGTGGAGGCCCTGTTGGACAAGTTCCTCGTCATTGGCCCTGCGGCTAGAGCCGCGGGCAAGGGCGGCGGTGACATCATCAATGATGGGGCTCCACAGGAGGGCGATGGCGGTGGCCAAGGCTGAAGAGGTGGCGCACCGGTGGTGCTCCTACATGTTTTATTCCGCAACATGTATCATGCCTCATGGAGGCGTTAAGACTGACGTTTGGAACAATATGTTTGTAATAACTAGCGTATGGTTTTGCGACTTCTTTTCCATTTGCTTTGTTGTTTTGCGTCAGCAGGGCCCGACCCCGCGGGTACCTCAACCGTTGTTGGGTTGTCCGGATTGCCAGGACAAGCCCAAAGGGTGAGGGGGTATGTGGCCAGTTAGGCTCCTGAGACTTGATGCTGAGGAGTCCCCCTTGACGTGCGAACAACTTGGGAAAAGAGGCGTGAGGGCAAGCCTTGACGTTCTGCATCGGCAGGGCCCAGCCCGCGCATACCTCAGTCGCCGTTGGGTCGTCTGGATCACCCGGACGAGCCCAAGGGTTGAGAGGCTACATGGCTAGTTAGGCTCCTGAGACACGATGCTTAGGAGTCGCCCTGAACGTACAAACGACTTGGGAAGGTAGAGACGAGAGTTTGTGAAAGCACAAGTGCTCCCTAGGTGGTTTTGGTAATTAATGTCAACATATCTCTTGTTGGACTAACACTTTTATCTAGTATGTTTCAGATAAGTTCAACAATGGAGTGGCATGGACTAAAGGATGTGGGAACTCCTTCAAGATGCTAAGGACAAAGGATTGGTTCAAGCTTCAAGCTCAAGACTCTTCATTTTACATTTTAGTGATCCAAGATCACATTGAGTCTATAGGAAAAGCCAATACTATCAAGGAGGGATGAGGTGTTGCTTAATGAGCCTCTTGCTTCAAGTGCTTAGTGATATGATCCTAAACCCTCAACTACTTTCCCACTTCCACACATATGTCCTAAACCTAAAGTCAAACTCGGCCCCACTAATTCTTCCTATCCGGTGCCACCGAGTTTTGATGTCTTAGCCACTACCACAAACCCTAGGCAAATCGGTCTCATCGATAGGGATCTCGGTCTCACCGAGATGGGATTGTAATCTCTCTGTGTATGTCCATTATCAAAATCGGTCTCACCGAGTTTGATCAATCGTCACTACCGAGATTAGAATGCAAACTTTCTGGTTGACTCATTACCAAAATCTGTCCCACCGAGTTTGATAATCGGTCCAACCGAGTTTGCCTGACCAACTCTCTGGTTAGCTTATTACCAAAATCGGTCTCACCGAGTTTGTGTAATCGGTCTCACCGAGATGCCCTAACCCTAACCATATCGGTCCTACCGAGTTGCATTTCGGTCCCACTGAAAATCCTAACGGTCACTAGATTTGCTAGACTGGTCCGACCGAGTTTGTTGATTCGGTCCCACCGAGTTTGGCAAATTGTGTGTAAGGGTCAGATTTTGTGTGGAGGCTATATATACCCCTCCGACTCCTCTTCATTCGTGGAGAGAGCCATCAGAATGAACCTACACTTCCAGCATCCTATTTCTGAGAGAGAACTACCTACTCATGTGTTGAGGCCAAGATATTCCATTCCTACCATATGAATCTTGATCTCTAGCCTTCCCCAAGTTGCTTTCCACTCAAACCCTCTTTCCACCAGATCAAAATCCTATGAGAGAGAGTTGAGTGTTGGGGAGACTATCATTTGAAGCACAAGAGCAAGGAGTTCATCATCAACGCACCATTTGTTACTTCTTGGAGAGTGGTGTCTCCTAGATTGGCTAGGTGTCACTTGGGAGCCTCCGACAAGATTGTGGAGTTGAACCAAGGAGTTTGTAAGGGCAAGGAGATCCCCTACTTCGTGAAGATCTACCGCTAGTGAGGCAAGTCCTTCGTGGGCGACGGCCATGGTGGGATAGACAAGGTTGCTTCTTCGTGAACCTTTCATGGGTGGAGCCCTCCGTGGACTCGTGCAACCGTTACCCTTCGTGGGTTGAAGTCTCCATCAACGTGGATGTACGATAGCACCACCTATCGGAACCACGCCAAAAACATCCGTGTCTCCAATTGCGTTTGAATCCTCCAAAACCTTCCCTTTACATTCTTGCAAGTTGCATGCTTTACTTTCCGCTGCTCATATACTCTTTGCATGCTTGCTTGATATGTGTTGTGAATGTTGAACTTGTGCCTAAACTCCACTTAAACTACAAAAGGTTTAAAAACTGCAACTTTGGTACTGAGTGTCTAATCATCCCCCCTCTAGACACCTCTTCTCAAGGTCCTACAAGTGGTATCAGAGCACTGGTCTCCATTGCCTTGGTTTAATCACCATTGGAGGAAGATGGATGAGTCTACTTTGGGGAGTCTTAGACATAGAGTGCCTATTCTTGATGGAGAGTATTTTCATGAGTGGAAAAATGAGATGCTTGTAATTTTCAATCAATATCATTTGAACAAGTACATTGCTAGCCCTTGTGCATCTTATGTTGACCCTATGCGTCCAACCCATGATGAGTCAATTGACATGGTTAGGAATCTTAGAACTACCGAACTTATCATTAAAGGATTGCCCAGAAACTTGATTGGATGTTTGCCTACTTTTAAGTGTGCCTACACTATATGGAAATTTCTTGAGGAACGATTTCCAGATTATTCTTTGAAAAATCTTGATGAAATTCTCCATAAGTCTATTGCCTTGAGTAAAATGAATACTAGTGATCCTATGTTTGGTGATCCTCTATTTGAGCTTACAAACCTTATGCGTGCCATAGGAAATGTTGGTATTATTAGTGATATTATTTCCGAAGCTATAAAAATTCATAAGCAAGATCATTGTCAAACACACTCTAACGAATCACCCTCTCTATGATTTGATCCACCACATGACGATGTTGAACATGGATACTATGATGAGGATGATGATACTGACTTCGATCTTGATGATGCAATGAGACACTTTGGTCTTATGGCAAATCTTCGGGGATATATGTTAGGAGGAAAGGAATGGGTCCTTGATAGTGGATGTACCGATCACATGACAGGAGATAAAGACATGTTTCGTGAGCTTGCTGATAATGATAGTCCTCAAAAGTATGTCACTTTCGGTGACAACTCAAAGGGTAAGGTGGTTGGCCTTGGTAAGGTGGCCATATCACATGATACATCCATACAAAATGTCATGCTCATTGAATCTCTTGGCTACAACTTACTTTCAGTATCTAGACTTGCTGATTTCGGTTTCAACGTCCTATTTACTGAAGTAGATTGCCAAGTGTTTCGTCGAGACAATCATAAAATGGTCTTTACCGGTGTGCGTAGAGGTGATCTATACATTGTTGATTTCACTAAAAAGTCTCAACCTAAAACTTGCTTCATTGCTAAATCCTCAAAAGGCTGGTTATGGCATAGACGACTAGGTCACGTTGGTATGCGAAACCTTGACAAGCTTATTAAGGGAAATCATATCCTTGGAGCTAATGATGTCATATTTGATAAGGATAGACTTTGCAGTGCTTGTCAAGAAGGTAAACAGGTTGGAGGAAGGCATCCCGTGAAGAACATCATGACCACAAAGAGGCCACTCAAGCTACTTCACATGGATCTCTTTGGTCCCAACTCTTACAAGAGTCTCGGTGGAAATTCTTTTGGTCTAGTTATGGTTGATGATTTTTCCAGATTTACGTGGGTGTTCTTTCTCGTTGATAAATCGCAGGTTCAAAAGATCTTCAAAAACTTCGCTAGGAAGGCCCAAAATCAATTTGAAGTGAAGATCAAGAAGGTTCGCAGCGACAACGGAACGGAGTTCAAGAACGCAAATGTGGACACCTTTCTTGACGAAGAAGGGATTTCACACGAGTTCTCGGCTACATACACACCTCAACAAAATGGAGTTGTTGAGAGGAAGAACCGGACGCTCATCGAAATGGCAAGAACGATGCTTGATGAGTACAAGACGCCGAATCACTTTTGGGCAGAAGCGGTTGAGACAGCTTGTCATGCAACAAATCGCTTGTATCTTCACAAGCTACTCGGCAAGACGGCATACGAGCTCCTCACCGGTAACAAACCCCAAGTTGGATACTTTTGAGTATTCGGCTCAAAGTGCTACATTCTTGATAAGCATCATCGTTCTAAACTTGCTCCTAAGTCTCATGAAGGTTTCCTACTAGGTTATGGCTCAAACTCTCACACTTACCATGTCTACAACAATTTCACCCGAAAGGTTGAAGACACGGTAGATGTGAAGTTTGATGAATCTAACGGCTCGCAAGTAGAGCAATTGCCAATTGATGTAGGAGACAAAGATCCTTCGGAAGCAATCCAAGACTTGTCTATTGGCAAGGTCCATCCAACGGAGGTGAAGGAGAGTACGTCGTCCGTCCAAGTGGAAGCTTCTACTTCACGACAAGGTGAACCGAGAATTGATACGGAAGCATCCACAAGTGGGACACACCAAGATGAAGAAAACGAGGAAGTGCATCAAGATGAACGTCAACAACCTCCTTCTCCACCACGACAAGAGAACGACAACGCCAACAATGAAGAAGGCCAAGAAGAAGAACAAGATGAAGAAGATGTTCAACGAAGACCCAAGCAAAAGCTTTCACGAGTTCGAGCAAGAATTGCTAAAGACCATCCCGTCGAGCAAATCTACAATGATATTCAAACCGGGAGAATCACTCGCTCTAAAACTCGTCTAGCTAACTTTTGTGAAAACTATTCTTTCATCTCTATCATTGAACCTATGAAGGTCGAAGAAGCATTGGAAGATCCGGATTGGATAAATGCTATGCATGAAGAGCTACACAACTTTGAGAGGAACCAAGTTTGGACATTGGTTGAGAAGCCCGACAACAACCACAACATCATCGGTACCAAATGGGTGTTTCGCAACAAGCAAGATGAAGATGGACAAGTAGTTCGCAACAAAGCACGTCTCGTCGCCCAAGGCTACACACAAGTCGAAGGTATGGACTATGGTGAGACTTACGCCCCGTTGCTAGACTTGAGTCCATTCGCATCTTACTTGCCTATGCTAATCACCATGATATCACCTTGTACCAAATGGACATTAAAAGTGCTTTTCTAAATGGTGAAATAGAGGAGGAAGTTTGTGTTAAGCAACCTCCCGTCTTTGTCAATCCTAAGAAACCCAACCATGTTTACAAACTTCACAAAGCTCTTTATGGTCTTAAACAAGCTCCTAGAGCATGGTATAAATGCTTGACCAAGTTCCTTATTGAAAAAGGCTTTGAAATTAGGAAAATTGATTCTACTCTTTTTACTAAAAGGGTTAATGGTGAACTAATTGTGTGCCAAATATATGTTGATGATATCATATTTGGTTCAACTAACCCTCATTTTAGTGAAAAGTTTGGGAAGCTAATGTCGGAGAAGTTTGAGATGTCTATGATGAGTGAACTAAAATTATTTCTTGGGTTGCAAATCAAGCAAACTAAGGAAGGTACCTTTGTCTCTCAAATGAAGTACACCAAGGACTTATTCAAGAAGTTCAATATGCAAGGATGCAAAGGTATGTCTACACCCATGCCTACTAGTGGACATCTTGACTTGACCAAAGATGGTGAACCGGTTGATCAAAGGGTTTATCGCTCTATGATTGGTTCATTGTTATATCTATGTGCTTCACGTCCCGATATCATGCTAAGTGTGTGCATGTGTGCACGATATCAAGCTGCTCCTAAAGAATGTCATCTTAATGCCGTGAAAAGGATAGTGAGATACTTAATCCATACACCAAATTTTGGCATTTAGTATCCTAAGAGGGCCTCTTTCGATCTTGTCGGCTACTCTGACTCAGACTATGCCGGAGACAAGGTTGATAGAAAGTCCACTTCGGGTACTTGTCAATTTCTTGGTAGATCTCTTGTGTCTTGGTACTCCAAGAAACAAAACTCGGTATCCTTATCTACCGCCGAAGCGGAATACATTGCCTCTGGTTCATGTTGTGCTCAATTACTTTGGATGACTCAAACTCTTAAAGATTATGGGATATATGTGAAACATGTTCCATTGCTTTGTGACAATGAAAGTGCTATCAAAATTGGTCATAATCCTGTGCAACATTCTCGAACTAAGCATATTGAAGTTCATCATCATTTCATTCGAGATCATGTTGCTAAGGGTGACATTGATCTTAAGCATGTTCGCACCGAAAAGCAATTAGTGGATATATTCACTAAACCTCTTGATGAGAAAGTGTTTTGCAGGTTAAGAGGAGAATTAAACATCATTGATGCTTCAAACTTGGAGTAGATACTCCATTGGATACATGCAAGACATGAGCTTATGCCTAATCCTTGATATCTCTCTTATGATGAAAATCTTATGTCTTGGATATATTTGTATCTTGCATGTTATCTAACCCATGTAGGTACTTGGTCGAATCAAATTTCATGAGGTTGTAACCTACTCATATCTTGAGCAATCTCTACATCACCAAGTCTTTACACAAGGTGGTTGAAGCCAAGGAAGCACCAAACCATTCAAACATATCCTTTGACAAATTCTATGTTGAGCTTCATGATTGTCATTTTTGGATACACAAGTGCTCTTCCTTGCAAGAACTAACCCATGTAGGAAGATGGACTCAAATTCCAAGTGATGCTCCAAATTCTTGATGAGCTACATCAACCTTGAGCAACCCACGCAAGTTCAACTACATGGACAACACCACCAACCAAGGTATGTTATTCCATCTTAGAGAAGCTTTACTCCAAGTCATGAGTTAAAGCAACTCAACAAGATGTGAATACATCAAGATGCTTAAACGAAAAATGGTAACCCCATTTTGAGCTTAAACGATGAGTATGACCTATGATCAAGTGATCTCACTTGACTCCTAAGTCAATATACTCTAACATAGGTGACTTTGTCGCCAACCATCTCTAGATGAAGTTCTCTTATGTTCTTTTCTGTGTTTTTGCATTCGTCTCATGCATATGTGTTTCCCCTTTCAAAAAAACTTTATCTAGATTTCTTTCTATTTGATCTGCATTTTCTGCATCCAATTCCTTGCATATCATTCAGTAAATTCCTTGCAAATCTTTGTGAGATCTTATTAGTCTAGTGAGCTGAGGTGACAAGTGTTTTCTCTGCGATGAACTCGGTCTCACCGATTTGTTGTTTTCGGTCCAACCGAATCCTTTCGGTGCAACCGAAGCCTACAACTCGGTGCCACCGATTTCACAACAGGAAAAACAGTATGCCACTTATTCTGTGTTTCTTCTGATCCAGCTCCACTCAATGAATCTTGTCCTCTACAAGCATCACATTTTTATCATTGCTTTATGTTGTGACTCAAGGATCAAACCCATTCACGACAAATTCCAGAGGGGGAGAGAGAGAGAGATTACATCTTTATCAAGCCCTTCTTGGAAATTGATGTCAAAGGGGGAGAGAGAGATCACATCAAAGCTTATCACTTAGAGAGAGAGATCACATCAGAGAAGGAGAGAGAGATCCTTCAGGGGGAGAGAGAGATCTCCAGGGGAGAGAATACTAGTAGAAAGAAAGTATTTCTCAAGGATCCCAGATGCTTGGTGTTCAAGAGGAGAGATGCCACATGTCTTCTTGAGGGGAAAGACATGTTCATATGTGCTTATTTGCATTAGTTTGCATTAGCTCTATTCATTTATATCTTTCAGCTATGATTTTCTGCTCCCTATCTTCTCCCAGTATCCTATGCTAGATTCGGGGGGAGCAAGACATCTAAGGGAAAGAAATCATTCAAATTAATTGCATATCTTTACTCTTGGGGACATGTCTAATCCAATGTAGTACTTAGTACTCACTCTCTACATGTCATCCCAGTCTTGGTATTCTTGTGGTTTCTTTTGTTTGCTCTGGCTAGTAGATGTATCTATGTTATCTAACCTTGTTTACGCAGGTTCATTCCATCCTAAGCCAACTCAAGACTACAAGGTAAGTATATGCATCACAATCATGTGTATGAGGAATTCTTGCTGATGTACATACTGTTTGCAAGAAGGACTCATGGGCATGACGGTATTTCCTTTAATATTTTTTAGCTCTGATGCATATGGCCAAGATACATGTAACACATTGCCTGCTCTATCATGGTTATGCTCTCACATGCTTCTATATTTCATATTCACATGATTGCATACATGTAGGGGGAGCCTATGCTTGTTACATGTCTTTCCAACGCTTTACTTGCTGTTCTTTATATCCTTATCTAAAGCTTTGATGTATGTTGTCATCAATTACCAAAAAGGGGGAGATTGAAAGCACAAGTGCTCCCTAGGTGGTTTTGGTAATTAATGTCAACATATCTCTTGTTGGACTAACACTTTTATCTAGTATGTTTCAGATAAGTTCAACAATGGAGTGGCATGGACTAAAGGATGTGGGAACTCCTTCAAGATGCTAAGGACAAAGGATTGGTTCAAGCTTCAAGCTCAAGACTCTTCATTTTACATTTTAGTGATCCAAGATCACATTGAGTCTATAGGAAAAGCCAATACTATCAAGGAGGGATGAGGTGTTGCTTAATGAGCCTCTTGCTTCAAGTGCTTAGTGATATGCTCCAAAACCCTCAACTACTTTCCCACTTCCACACATATGTCCTAAACCTAAAGTCAAACTCGGCCCCACTGATTCTTCCTATCCGGCGCCACCGAGTTTTGATGTCTTAGCCACTGCCACAAACCCTAGGCAAATCGGTCTCACTGATAGGGATCTCGGTCTCACCGAGATGGGATTGTAATCTCTCTGTGTATGTCCATTATCAAAATCGGTCTCACCGAGTTTGAGCAATCGGCACTATCGAGATTAGAATGCAAACTTTCTGGTTGACTCATTACCAAAATCGGTCCCACCGAGTATGATAATCGGTCCAACCGAGTTTGCCTGACCAACTCTCTGGTTAGCTTATTACCAAAATCGGTCTCACCGAGTTTGTGTAATCGGTCTCACCGAGATTACGTTATGCCCTAACCCTAACCATATCGGTCCTACCGAGTTGCATTTCGGTCCCACCGAAAATCCTAACGGTCACTAGATTTGCTAGACTGGTCCGACCGAGTTTGTTGATTCGGTCCCATCGAGTTTGGCAAATTGTGTGTAACGGTTAGATTTTGTGTGGAGGCTATATATACCCCTCCACCTCCTCTTCATTCATGGAGAGAGCCATCAGAACGAACCTACACTTCCAGCATCCTATTTCTGAGAGAGAACTACCTACTCATGTGTTGAGGCCAAGATATTCCATTCCTACAATATGAATCTTGATCTCTAGCCTTCCCCAAGTTGCTTTCCACTCAAACCCTCGTTCCACCAGATCCAAATCCTATGAGAGAGAGTTGAGTGTTGGAGAGACTATCATTAGAAGCACAAGAGCAAGGAGTTCATCATCAACGCACCATTTGTTACTTCTTGGAGAGTGGTGTCTCCTAGATTGGCTAGGTGTCACTTGGGAGCCTCCGACAAGATTGTGGAGTTGAACCAAGGAGTTTGTAAGGGCAAGGAGATCGCCTACTTCATGAAGATCTACCGCTAGTGAGGTAGGTCCTTCGTGGGCGACGGCCATGGTGGGATAGACAAGGTTGCTTCTTCGTGGACCCTTCGTGGGTGGAGCCCTCCGTGGACTCGCGCAACCGTTACCCTTCGTGGGTTGAAGTCTCCATCAACGTGGATGTATGATAACACCACCTATCAGAACCATGCCAAAAACATCCGTGTCTCCAATTGCGTTTTAATCCTCCAAACCCTTCCCTTTACATTCTTGCAAGTTGCATGCTTTACTTTCCGCTGCTCATATACTCTTTGCATGCTTGCTTGATATGTGTTGTGAATGTTGAACTTGTGCCTAAACTCCACTTAAACTTTAAAAGGGTTAAAAACTGCAACTTTGGTACTTAGTGTCTAATCACCCCCCCCCCTCTAGACACCTCTTCTCAAGGTCCTACAGTTTGGCCTTGGTGTTCTGCGTCGGCAGGGCCCGGCCCCGCGCATACCCCATCCGCTGTTGGGTCATCCAGATCACCAGGACAAGCCCAAGGGGTGAGGGGCTACGTGGCTAGTTAGGCTCCTGAGGCATGATGCTCAGGAGTCACCCTTGACGTACGAACATACCATCATACCTCTCCTCGTCGGGCTCTCGCTCGGGAGGGGCACGCAAAGACCAGGTGCGTGGGACCTGGTAGGGTGGCATACGCCAGGCGTGACCTGAGCATAGCCCTCGTGCCGAGCCCCCTCGCGCTACCCTCTCGAGGGAGAGCAGCGCGCTGAAGCTAAGCACGGAGCCCGGAGGCTCCCTGAGGTTGCTGCAACCACGAGGCCACCCTCAGTTGTTTATCACCAGCGAAGAGCATGGTGCTTCTGCTCTTGCACGAGCATAGCTGCTCCTCGATAGTGTCGATGGCCAGCGCGGAGCATGGTGCTTCCACTGGTGCGTGGGAGGGGGCTCCCTTGAGGAGAGCCCCCGGGGCGTGTACAGCCCCGTCCTGACACATGGCTTGCACGGTATGGCCGGAGGAGGTGTGTATGGGCACTCATGAGCCAGCGCGGGACTCACGAGGCCCTACCTCAAGGCGGGTTGCACATGAATTTTATAGGGAACTCTTGTGTCAGTCCTACAAGATGGTTAGGCAACCTGCGCCGAATGAGTCTCCTTAGGTTATTACATGAGAAGGCCAGACACCAACGACCCCAGGAGGTGACGTGAACGGGGCCAGCCCGCCAGACAGAGCTCAACCGTTGGGTTTATCGACGCTGCAGGGACGAACCCGAGCACAGACGTCATGCCCAGTCTTCTCATGCAAAGGTCCTGAAGAAAAACAACCGGCGCGGCTCACATGGTGATGAGGCACTAGGTTTGGCGCCCTCACTCATCCGCCCACGATTAGCTCATGCGAGAACAAGGCACCAAGGGCCATGGGAGGTGGCATACACGGGAGCTTCCCCGTGAGCCAGAGCTCAGCCTCTTGGGTTTAGCGACGCTGCAGGGACGGACCCAAGCACAAATGTCGTGCCAGTCCTTAATCATGAGGCGGTCGTGGGTCGGCTCGCAAGGGCGCGAGACATCCTTGGTGGCAAAGCACCGGTCAGGCAGTTGATAATTTATAAGCAGCTCATAAGGGAAGGTAATTTGGTTCTGATAGACGCAAAAGAGATACATGTCACAGGGACAGACCCACGCGACTTGGGGATAATGTAGCCCGAGAGGCACCCCCAAACTGAACGAACTAAAAAGATGTCACCTGGTATCGTTGCTAAAGAGATGTCGGGGTAGCAGAAGTCGCGCACTGAACTGAAGTCGTTCCTCATGAGCCACCTTGGCCCTGAGCCTCAGGAGGCTCCGGGGGCCTGGGATGCTCCTGAAGATGCATCTCCATCTCTGCCAGGATCGCCTGGTGCCTAGCCTCTCGAGTCGCTAGGATGTCCCGCATGTGGCACTGGAATGTGACAGCTGCGCTCGGCAGCCCGAAGGGCATGCGAACGTAGCTGTGAGGGGGACCCTCGCATCGGCCAACATGGGACGACCAAAAGAGCTGCCGAGACACGACCCTGTTGAGCCCTGGGATGTCAATGCAGACACGGAACTCCTTACCCTCTCCAGGGCAACGAGCCGCGCTCAGCAGTGTGCGGCGATTGCCCTGCAGAACCCTTGCCTCTTGAATCTCCTCGACTGCCTTGATGATGAACTCCTGAATGCCTGGCGCCTCACGTCCTGTGCCTTTTCCTGGGAAGTGTGCACTGAAGCATGCCTCCACATGGTGCCCGAGCGCCTCCCTCGTGACGTTGGCTAGGTCTGAGGCCCTCCAAAGTAGAGCCCCTGAGCCCAGCCTGAGAGGGGTGTCGAGCGTGCCTTCCTATGCGATAGGTGAAGGCGCCCCATCCGAGGACGCGAGGCTCAGTGCGGTGTTGTCGGGCGATGCCCTCTCGTGAGACCCCTGACCCAGCTTCAGCTTTCTTGGGGGCGACCTCAGGAGTGAGGACGCCGCCCTCGTCTTCAGGGTTCCCGACTGCTGCATCCTGGTAGGCGCGCCCGAGGGAGCACACCGTGTCCTTTTCCTTGCAGGAAACCATGATGATGTCGCTGCTCCCTGGCATCTTGAGGACGTTGTAGCCGTGGTGCGTTGTCGCCGTGAACTTGGCCAGCGCTGGGTACCCGAGGATGGTGTTGTATGGCAGACAAATGTCGGCGGTGTCGAAGTCAATGAGCTCGGTGTGGTAGTTGTCGCGCTCACCGAAGGTGACAGGGAGGCGGATCTGCCCTATAAGGTGTGTGGAATCGTCCGTTACTCCTGAGAATGTCTTGGTAGGCTGAAGCTGGTGGTAAGGCACTTGGAGCCTGTTGAACGTCTGCATTGAGAGAACATTGAGCCCTGCTCCACCATCAATGAGGGTCTTGGTGACAACCATGTTGCTGATGATGGGCGAGCAGAGCATTGTGAGCGCACCAGCCATGGCCGCGCACTTGAGCTGATCGGAAGAGTTGAAGGTGATGACGTATTTGGACCACCTAAGCAGGTGAGTTGCCTCGAGCTTGGGGAGCGATGTGTTCACCTCGCACGCCAACTGCTTGAAGATGCGGTGAGAGGCTGGGGCCTGAGAGCCGCCCAGGATGCAGGCAATGGCTCGAGGCTCCTCGAAGCCCCAAGCCCCCTCGTCTTGGTGATGATCTTTGTTCCTTCTTGGTGATGGAGGCAATGGAGGAAGAGCGGCGTTGCCCTGAGGCCGATCCTCGCGAGGCTGGTCCCTCCAGGCACCCTCGCGAGGCTGACCCTGCCAGCAGTCCTCCCGAGGTTGGTCGCACCACTCCTGGCGATGGTCGCGGCCGTCCCAGCGTCCTCCACCTCGGCCGCCTCCAGGACCGTAGCCTCGATCGTTGCGCTTGGGGCGTCGACTGAGGCATCCGTCACGGAGGGCCCTGAGCTCCTAGCAGTCGTTGGTGTTGTGGCTGTGGTATTTGTGGAAGATGCACAATAGTCGGTTGCTCTTGGATGACTCAGGGTGGTCGCAGCCACGCTTCATCTCTGGCTCGGCTGCAAGCACAGCTGGCCCCTTGCGCTTCACGTCCTTGGCCTTGGCCTTCTTGTCTCATGGGTCAGCATCAGGGAGCTCGAGGAGGGAGAGGCGTCCCTCCTCAGCCCTCGCGCACTTGTTCGTCATGTTGAACATCTCCAGGGCTGTGAAGAGGTCCTCGTGGATGGCGAGCTCCTCCTTCATCTTGACGTCGCGGACGCCATCAGTGAACGCTGAGATGATGGCCTCGTCCGACACCTTGGGGATCTTGAGGCAAACGTTGTTGAAGCGTTGGATGTACTTCTGTAGGGTCTCCCCTGGCTATTGTTTGATGCGTCGTAGGTCGCCCGCGGCCAGCAGGCTGTCGCGAGTGCCCTGGAAGTTGGTGATGAAGCGGTCGCGCATCTCATCCCAGGAAGAGACAGATCCCACGGGGAGATTCAGGAGCCAGGAGCGTGCGCCATCCTTAAGGGCCATGTGGAACCAGTTCGCCATCATCTTCTCGTCGCCACTGGCCGCCTCGATGCTCAGCTCATAGAGCTGTAGGAACTCGGCAGGGTCGACGGTGCTGTCATAGCATGGGGGTAGGTCAGGCTTGAACTTGCTCGGACAGATGGCGTTGCGAAGCTCCGGGGTGAATGCATGGCACCCTGCTGTGGTTACGGGAGCCCGACGAGGAGGTGGAGCTTGGCCTTGGTGCTCGCATGCTACACCATCACAGGAGGCACACGGTCTTGACATGGGGGTGCTGGAAGCACACGTGTGTATTCTTGGGGCCGCTGCACCACTTGGCAGCTCGCCTTTTCGTGCGCAGGTGCCTGGCGCGGCGGGTCGCGCCGCGCCCGCCTTGGTTCGACAATGGCGCACTAGGCTGGAGGTGCCCCGTGAGCCACGTCACCCGCGGCAGGCGGCTACTGAGGCAGTGAGCGGGCCGGCGCGGTGGAGTCTCCGGCGGCGCTGATGAGTTCGATGATGCGCTCAAGCCACTCCTCGTAGAAGTCGTCGACGGGGCGGTAGCGAAGGAGCTCCCGCTCCATGAGCAGAGCAGCTTGCGCGTTCGCTGGGCCGCCACGCACATGGGAGGATGAAATGGTCGGGGTCAGCAACGAAGTAGCGGTGCGCCCGTCACGGCGCACCGAGGGGTGCAGCGATGAAGCTTGCTGCTCGTGGCCAGCAGGGCCCATGGCGGCGTTGGCCACCGGTGACGGAGGGCGACGAGAATAGTCGTCGCCCGCTGGAGCCGTCTTAGCGGCGCGGGTGGCAACTGCGGCCCGGCGCTCAGCACAAGACCAACATGCGTCAGCCATGGAAGTGTCGGAGTAGCGGTGGATCGATCAACGGAAGAGAGGATCCGATGCACCCCTACCCGATGCACCAAATGTCAGGTTTTGGGTTCGGCAAACCCTTGATAGGTTCAAACTCTGGGGTGCGTGTGGAGATCTCAACTTACGCAGCCTTCCTACTCGCCATCCTCTAGGCCTAGCGCGTCGAGCTCAAAGGGACAGAGAGACACAACAGTTTATCCTGGTTCGGGCCACCTTGCGGTGTAATACCCTACTCCAGCATTTTGGTGGATTGCCTTGAAAGGCTGAGGATGAACTAGTACAGTGGATGAACTAGCCTCAGGAGGTGAGGTGTTCTTGAGCTCAAGGGAGCTGGTGAGGTGGTCGGGTCAGAATGGATCTGATCTCTCTGTCTCGCGTCCCTCCGGGTCCCCCTCTATGGTGGTGCCTAAGTCATATTTATAGTGGCCTTGGTCCTCTTCCCAAATGTTGGCGGGAAGGGATCCCACAACGGCCAGATTTGAAGGGAGATAGGAAGTACATCCTATCCTAACTAAAGTTGTCTTTGCCTGCAAAAAGCCTCTGGTCGTAATGCTACAGTGGGCTCTGCGATGACCTCCGTCCTGGCGGTCTTGGTCTTGTTGCACCAGAATGGAAACCTTTGGCTGATTCCTCGGGACTCCGCACCTATTACTTGCCTCCTTTGCACCAAAGAGGAAACTGGTACTCTGCGCCCGCTGGCGCCCGCCTGGCCTTGGTCGTCATGGCTCACGTCAGCTGAGCCTCGTGAGGTATACCTTGCGTAAAACTCTCTGCCCCTCGGGAGCCATCCTAAGGAGGCCGATCCCCTTGGAGGTCTTGGCGTTGTCTGCCTCGCGAGGCTTGGCCCCTAGCGAGGGTCTTGAGTTGTTGATGCTGAAGTCGGGCCGTACCAGGCCATTGATGGAGCCGCACATTGGGCCGCAGGCAGGCAAGTCTGGGTACCCTCGTATCCGAAACACCGACAGTGATGTTGAGGGCGAGCGCCCCAGGAAGAAGATTCCTGTCAAGGTGATGTGGTATGCTCCTATAATACCATGGTTGAAACGTTTGTTCCAAAACAAAGAGCATGCCAAGTTGATGCCATGGCACAAACAAGACCGTAAGAAAGACGGGAAGTTGAGAATACCCGCTGACGGGTCACAGTGGCGAAAAATCAAGAGAAAGTGGGAGGACTTTGCAGATGATGCAAGGAACGTATGGTTTGGTTTGGTTTAAGTGTCGATGGCATTAATCCTTCTGGGGAGCAGAGCAGCAATCATAGCACGTGGCATGTGACTCTATGTATGTATAACCTTCCTCCTTGGTTGTGCATGAAGCGGAAGTTCATTATGATGCCAGTGCTCATCCAAGGACCTAAGCAACCCGACAACGACATTGATGTGTACCTAAGGCCATTAGTTGAAGAACTTTTACAACTGTGGAATGGAAAAGGTGTACGTGTGTGGGATGAGCACAAACAGCAGGAATTTGACCTACATGTGTTGTTGTTTGTAACCATCAATGATTAGCCTGCTCTTAGTAACCTTTCAGGATAGACAAAATAGGGATACCAATCATGCACGCACTGTTTAGATGAGACCAACAGTATATATTTGGATAAATGTAAGAAGAATGTGTACCTGGGACATTGTCGATTTCTTCCGATCAAGCATCTCTTAAGAAAGAAAGGCATTTCAAATGTGAGGCAGATCACCGGAAGAAGCCTCGCCACCGTACTGGTGATGATCTACTTGATATGGTCAAGGATTTAAAAGTAATCTTTGGAAAGGGTCCTGGCAAACAATCTATTCCGAATGACGCTGACGGATGCGCACCCATGTTGAAGAAGAAATCTATATTTTGGGACCTACCCTATTGGAAAGACCTAGAGGTCCGCTCTGCAATCAACATGATGCACGTGATGAAGAATCTTTGCATCAACCTGCTAGGCTTCTTGGGCGTGTATGGGAAGACAAAAGATACACCGGAGGCATGGGAGGACCAACAACGTATGCACGGAAAAGATGGCATGCATCCAAAGCTGTATCAGGGTCATGCCAGCTACGCTCTTACCAAAGAAGAGAAGGAAATCTTCTTTGAATGCCTGCTCAGTATGAAGGGAATAATAAATATGGCAGAGAAAAGGTTCCACAACCTAAAGTCTCATGACTGCCACGTGATTATGACACAACTGCTTCTTGTTGCATTGAGGGGGCTTCTACCGTAAAACGTTCGATTAGCCATTGTGAAGCTATGTGCGTTCCTCAATGCAATCTCTCAGAACGTAATTGATCCAGAAATCCTACCAAGGTTACAGAATGATTTGGTGCAATGTCTTGTCAGTTCCCACCATCCTTCTTCAATATCATGACACACGTCCTAGTTCACCTAGTCGACAAGATTGCCATTCTGGGTCCTATATTTCTACACAATATGTTCCCCTTTGAGAGGTTCATGGGAGTCTCAAAGAAATATGTTCATAACCGTGCTAGGGAACAAGGAAGCATCTCCAAGGTCCATGAAACAAAGGAGGTCATTGAGTTTTGTGTTGACTTTATTCCTGACCTTAAGCCGATTGGTGTTCCTGAATCGCGGCATGAGGGCAAACTGGGTGGAAAAGGCACACTAGGAATGGACCAAATAATATGTATGGACGAGCATTCTTGGGAGCAAGCACACTACACAATTCTACAAAAATTTTCCTTGGTGGCTCAGTATATCGAGGAACACAAGAATATTCTACGGTCCAAACACCCGGAGCAGTCTGACGACTGGATTACACGTGAACAAACGGGGACTTCCACCGGTTGGTTGCAGACACGTCTCATGCATGACGACACTGTTGCAGATGAGTTGTACTTGTTGTCCAAGTTACCATCTTAGACTATATTTACTTTCAAAGGGTATGCGATAAATGGGAATACATTTTACACGATCTCCCAAGATAAAAAGAGCACCAACCAAAACAGTGGTGTCCGCTTTGATGTAGCAAATACCAATATGCCAAAGGACACATATTATGGTTACATAGAGGAGATATGTGAACTTGACTATGGACGTGGTTTGAAGGTCCCTTTTTTTAAGTGCAAATGGGTCAATCTGATAGGAGGAGAGGTAAAGGAAGACCCGCAGTACGGAATGACAACAGTGGATCTCAACAATCTTGGGTACGCAGACGAACCATTCGTCCTATCCAATGATGTGGCGCGGGTTTTCTATGTGAAGTACATGTCTACCAAGCCGAGAAAAGAAAAGATAAGGAAGTAAATACACCATACGATGAGCCAAAGCACCACATAATTCTTCCAGGGAAAAGAAACATTGTGGGAGTGGAGGACAAGACAGACATGTCAGAAGATTGTGAGAAGTTTCATGAAATTGCTCCCTTCACAGTAAATATTGACCCGAGCATCATGTTAAGTGATGAAGATTGTCCATGGTTACGGCGCAAAGGGACACACGCGAAGAAAAAGTTTTATACCCCCAAGATCCCACTCTGGGATCTGACTGGCTTCACCGTCATAACTTTCTTCTCTAGTGAGTTTCCGGACTTATATATATCTGGAAAGTCCCACTTCTGACAAACTTTGTAATAGTCAGGGTACTTATGTGTTTTGGCATTTGAAACGCGAAGAAATATTATGTCCAAACAAAATATTTCATGCATTATGTAGGACTTCATTTGCTATTTTTCATGCATTTACTGATTTTTTAACTAAATGACCCTAAAATTGAAAAGCACTACAAATGAACTCTGAAAAGGTTGAAAGTTGGCATGGTATCATCATTTCACCCACATAGCATGTGCTAAAAAGTTGAGAGGGTTACATCAAAAACTGGATGCACTGCGTGTACAAAATGGACAATCTCTTCCGAAGTATCAGGGTTTCGGACGAAAACTCATCTCTTAAGGCATTTCATTTTTTTAAACTTATTTCAACTCCAGACTTTTTGTGCGTTCAGTATGCACCATTCAAATCCAGGTCATCAATTTTCCATCCTTTCTGACTTCATTTGCTATCTTTCATGCATTTACTAATTTCTTTTTTGAGCTAAATGACCCTAAAAATGAAAAGCACTACAAATGAACTCTAAAAAGGTTGAAAGTTGGCATGGTATCATCATTTCACCCACATATCATGTGCTAAAAAGTTGAGAGGGTTCCGTCAAAAACTGGATGCACTTCGTGTACAAAATGGACAATATCTTTCGAAGTATCAGGGTTTCGGACGACAACTCATCTATTACAAAGGCATTTCATTTCTTGAAACTTATTTCAACTCTAGACTTTTTGTGTGTTCAGTATGCAGCATTCAAAGCCACGTCATCAATTTTCAACCCTTCCTGACTTTATTTGCTATTTTTCATGCATTTACTGATTTTTTGAGCTAAATGACCCTAAAATTGAAAAGCACTAGAAATGAACTCTGAAAAGGTTGAAAGTAGGCATGGTATCATCATTTCACCAATATAGCATGTGCTAAAAAGTTGAGAGGGTTACGACAAAAATGGGATGCACTTCGTGTACAAAATGGACAATCTCTTTTGAAGTATCAGGGTTTCGGACGAAAACTTATTTGTTACAAAGTCATTTCACTTTTTTAAATAACATAAGAATTACCAAATTGAATATAATGATAAAACACACTAATATTAAACAGTAGAAAAAAGAATCACTCAAAAATCTATTATTAAAGTAAAGTTATTCACAAACTAGAGATTCACACAAATTTCATATAATTCAAATTTAAACTATTCAAATTTGAAAACTACTGGCACTAACAGAAAGTTTATAATTTTTGTGACCTAAAGAAAAAAGATTCACTCAGTAACTCTAAATATTTGGTTGTAACTAGAAACAAAAGAAAATAAATAAAGCAAATAACAAAAAATGGAAAATAAAAAAAATGCCCGCCTACTGGGCCGCCACGACCTGCATATGACTAGAAACCCAAATACTAGTTGGGCCAGGATGCAGGCCTGCACGACCCAATAGGCCCCACAGGGCTGGGCAGGTTTGGTAGGCCCACAAAGGCCTGCTTAGACAGGAGCTTGACAGGGTAGTCGCGGCGTGGCTTATAAACCATTGCGAGCTCCTCTCAACTAGGGAGGTGGGACTAAACATTCGACACGGGAAGCCTAGGCCTTTAGTCCCGGTTGGTGGCTCCAACCGGGACTAAGGGTACCCTGTAGTCCCCGTGCGAGCCACCAACCAGGACTAAAAGCCCGGGCTTCTCGCCGCTTGGCCTGGTGAAATTCACCTTTAGTCCCGGTTGGTGGCTCCAACCGCGACTAAAGGGGGGCGTTTAGTCCCAGCTAGAGCCACCAACCGGGACTAAAGCTGTTTGTATATAAGCACGGCCTTACTAAATCCCCCCCCCCACTCTCTCCATCCGTCGTCTCCGCTCCGCCGCCCGCCTCGACGCGACGCCGTAAGGCTGCCCGACTGCATCATCGACGTCAGCTCCCACCGCCGCTGCCGGCAGCCTCCACGCGCAGCGCCCAAGCTCGTCGGCGCTGCTCTCCTCCACGCGCCCCGTCGACGCCTCCCACATGCCACCGTCGTTGTCCTCCGAGCCCGCGACGCGCCCCAACTCCTCCCCCGCCACGACGAGCCTGCATCGCTCCTCCACAACGCCCGATCCCCGCCCCGACGAGCCCGCGCCGCTCCTCCATGCCTAATCCCCGCAGTGAGCTCCGTCGGCCATCTTTTTTTTCATTTATGTTCATCTTTTTGTGTGTGTGTTAGATGAGTAGGAATTTATGTATGTACGTATGTGTATATGTAGATGAATGTTAGATGTATATGTAGATTGAGAAGGAATTTTTTGTGTGTAGAGTTTATTATGTATGTATGTATATGATCAATGTTATGTATGTATGTATATGAACTAATTTTTGTATGTATAGATGAACACATAACTAATTTTTGTATGTATGTATGTAGATGAACAAGTAGAATCAAAGCACGCGGAGTTGGAACACGCTTTCATGCGGCAGCAGGAGCAGCTCGACTCACTTAGACAGAAAATAGCGTCTGGGTGGCTCCAGCAAGATCTAGCATTGGATAGCACCGTCCCATCTATGCCGAGAAGCAGCGTGGGTTCCACCGCGGTCGATGATGCACTGCTCGCTAGATACCCTGTGGGCGATATCAAATGTGTGACACCTTGTGAGCTACACATTAAAGTGAAGAACATATCCATGAAGATGATGGACGGCTATGCTTTAACAAATCCCCCTGAAGCAACCTTCCATGGCAAATTCGAATCCAGCTGGCTAAGTTCGTGTCGGAGTGGATGAAGTGATGTCTGCATATGATGAGCTAGAGCTTGACATTCATGGAGGTGACGAGGAGCGCACACTAGGAAAGGCCATACGCCATATCATTCTATGGAGAAAGGATTGCATAGTCTTTCAATGGCCACCGACTCCTCCTTCAAGTCTGCCACGTCAGCCGACTCCACAGCCCCACCCCGGCATGGAGTGCGGCGCTAGTCCGCCACCGCGTCAGCCGACTCCACCACCCAACCCCGAGACAGAGCGCAGCGCAAGTCCACCATTGAAGGAAATATGCCCTAGAGGCAATAATAAAGTTGTTATTTATATTTCCTTATATCATGATAAATGTTTATTATTCATGCTAGAATTGTATTAACTGTAAACTTAGTACTTGTGTGAATACATAGACAAAACAGAGTATCCCTACTATGCCTCTAATTCACTAGCTCGTTAATCAAAGATGGTTATGTTTCCTGACCACAGACATGTGTTGTCATTTGATGAACGGGATCACATCTTTAGAGACTGATGTCATGGACAAGACCCATCCGTTAGCTTAGCATAATGATCGTTAAGTTTTATTGCTATTTCTTTTATCATGACTTATACATGGTCCTCTGACTATGAGATTATGCAACTCCCGAATACCGGAGGAACACCTTGTGTGCTATCAAATGTCACAACGTAACTGGGTGATTATAAAGATGCTCTACAGGTGTCTTCAAAGGTGTTTGTTGGGTTGGCATAGATCGAGATTAGGATTTGTCACTTCGTGTATCGGAGAGGTATCTCTGGGCCCTCTCGGTAATGCTCGTCACTATAAGCCATGCAAGCAATGTGACTAATGAGTTAGTTACGGGACGATGATGACCCACAAGTGTAGGGGATCTATCTAGTCCTTTCGATAAGTAAGAGTGTCGAACCCAACGAGGAGCAGAAGGAAATGATAAGCGGTTTTCAGTAAGGTTTTCTCTGCAAGCACTGAAATTGTAGGTGATAGATAGTTTTGTGATAAGATAAATAGTAACGAGTAACAAGTAAATAAAGTAAATAAAGTGCAGCAAGGTGGCCCAATCCTTTATGTAGCAAAGGATAAGCCTGGACAATTTCTAATAATGATAAAGGAGCTCCCGAGGACACATGGGAATTATCGTCAAGCTAGTTTTCATCACGTTCATATGATTCGCATTCGGTACTTTGATAATTTGGTATGTGGGTGGACCGGTGCTTGGGTACTGCCCTTACTTGGACAAGCATCCCACTTATGATTAACCCCTATTGCAAGCGTTCGCAACTACAAAAGAAGTATTAAGGTAAACCTAACCATAGCATTAAACATATGGATCCAAATCAGCCCCTAACGAAGCAACGCATAAACTAGGGTTTAAGCTTATGTCACTCTAGCAACCCATCATCTACTTATTACTTCCCTATGCCTTCCTCTAGGCCCAAATAATAGTGAAGTGTAATGTAGTCGACGTTCACATAACACCACTAGAGGAAAAGACAACATACATCTCATCAAAATATCGAACGAATAGCAAATTCACATGACTACTAATAGCAAGACTTCACCCATGTCCTCAGGAACAAACGTAACTACTCACAAAGCATATTCATGTTCATAATCAGAGGAGTAATAATATGCATTAAGGATCTGAACATATGATCTTCCACCAAGTAAACCAGTTAGCATCAACTACAAGGAGTAATCAACACTATAGCAACCCACAGGTACCAATTTGTGGTTTTGATACAAGATTGGATACAAGATATGAACTAGGGTTTTGAGGAGATGGTGCTTGTGAATATGTTGATGAAGATTGACCCCCTCCCGATGAGAGGATCGTTGGTGATGATATTGGTGATGATTTCCCCCTCCCGGAGGGAAGTGTCCCCGGCAAAGCAGCTCCGCCAGAGCCCTAGATTGGTTCTGCCTCATGGCGGCGGAGTTTCGTCCCGTAAGCTTGCCCATGATTTCTCCAGGGTAAAAGCCTTCATATAGTAGAAGATGGACACCGGGGGGCGAGCAGGGGGGCCCAGGAGACAGGGGCGCGCCCAGTAGGGGTGGGCGCGCTCCCCACCCTCCTAGCCAGGGTGTGGGCCCCTGATGTATTTCTTTCGCTCAATAATTCTTATTAATTCGAAAAACATGTTTCATGGAGTTTCAGGATTTTTGGAGCAGTGCAGAATAGGTTTCCAATGTTTGCTCCTTTTCCAGCCAGAATTCCAGCTGCCGGCATTCCCCCTCTTCATGGTAAACATTGTAAAATAAGAGAGAATAGCCATAATTATTGAGATATAATGTGTAATAACAGCCCATAATGCAATAAATATTGATATAAAAGCATGATGCAAAATGTACGTATCAACTCCCCCAAGCTTAGACCTCGCTTGTCCTCAAACGGAAGCCGATATCAAAAAATATGTCGACATGTTTAGAGATACAGGTGTCGATAAAAATAAAATACGGACATGAGGGCATCATGATCATTCTTATAACAGCAACATATATAGATTTTATCATATGATTTCTTATGCTCAAGTAACAATCAATTCACAATGTCAAGTATGGTTGAGAAACTTCATTGGGAACTAACAAACTATAATCTCAGTCATTGAAGCAATTGCAATTTATCGTAACATCAGAAAGAGTCAACAATAGAGCTTTTCAGCAAATTCACATACTCAACTATCTTGTAGTCTCCTATAATTGCTAACACCCACGCAATACTTGTGGTTATGGAGTTTCAGCCGGACACTGAGAAAGATAGGGGCTTATTGTGTTGCCTCCCAACGTATTCACCTTTAGATGATGTCAACAATAATAGCCCATGCTAACTTACATCCAATTGGATATATATATATATATATCATGATCTTTCAAACACGAGGAGCTTGCCAAAGGATAAAATGAAAAAGGGAAAGGTGAGGATCACCTTGACTGAAGCATAAAGTAAAAACATAAAGTAAAAGATAGGCCCTTCGCAGAGGGAAGCAGAGGTTGATGGGGTCATGTACCTAGGGTAGGGTCACGAACCTGATCTAAGTACCTTACCCAAGGACACCCTTAGAAGAGGTCGCCTTCCAGTCGACCAACGAGGGACTCACTCGACTGACTTGAAGGACTCGACCACGAAGACTCACTCGACCACCAGGAGGTCAAGAGGCACTCCGCACTGCAACGGCCTGTAATTAAGTAGGCTTTATGATAGTAAAGACACTTTATGTGGGGCGTTACCAGTAACGCCCCAGACTTAACTCACCTTAAACCCTCTCCTACGTGGGCTGGCTGGGGTCCTGGCGCACTCTATATAAGCCACCCCCCTCCACAGGCAGAAGGGTTCGGCACCTTGTAACTCATATACTCATAATCCACTCGACCGCCTCTGGGCTCCGAGACGTAGGGCTATCACTTCTTCCGAGAAGGGCCTGAACTCGTACATCCCTTGTGTTTACAACCTCTCCATAGCTAGGACCTTGCCTCTCCATACCTACCCCCCACTCTACTGTCAGGCTTAGAACCACGACAGTTGGCGCCCACCTTGGGGCAGGTGTTTTAGCGATTTTGTGGAGAAGTTGCGATTCTTCCGAGTACTTTCATCATGGTGTCTGCTGGAGTTTTGGTCGGGGGTCAAGAGATCTGTCTCGGCACTCTCACCTTCATCGCCGACGACTCCGCGTGGCTCCAGGAGGCTCCACTCGACGTAGATGCGCTCCCCGTCCGCGGTGCGACGCATTTTCGCGCATGTGTCCGCGGCGTTCTGCTGCGGCAACCGTCGACCCAGTATCGGTCGGCTCCTCCATCGTCCACCCTCCCGGTCTCCCGCCAGCGCAAGCGCTCAGGCCGGTCGAGGCTTCAGCGATGGGTGAGGCACGCGGTGGCTCGCCAATCGGCCACCACCCAAGTTGCGGCAATCGAGCCCGACGAATCTCTCTACGGCTTGTTCGATCTGTCGACTGGCTCCGTAGAGACTGCATCCGAGTGCGGTAGCAGTGATCCAGCAGCGGAAATCTTGATGGTCGACGGGCCCCGCAGTCCCCCTGGCTTCGCCCGTGGTGATGGAGCAGGTGACGGAGGCGACCCCGCACGATGCCACGAAGAGTACCAGCCCGAGCCACTCGACTCTCTGCAAAGAGAGGAACTTCGCCGCAGGAACGTGGATGCCCTGCGTACTCCCATCGCAGGAGAAACCCCCGAGGCTCGTGCCTTGGAGGAGGCACGTCTGGCCAATTTGGCCGAGCGCACTCGACTGGAGAACCTTCAGCAAGCACTCGACGAGCGCGCGCGGCAACGAGTTCCCGACACCAGTCGACGTCAACTCTTCCCGCCGACTCAGGTATATCGAACCCCAATTCAGAATTTAGCAGCTGCGACCCGTATAGCAGAGTCCATCCAGCCTTCGCAGTCGGAAGCTGGCAGAGGTTTGCTGCAGATCAGGGATCTGCTCCGGGCAGCAGGAGATCAGAATTCAGCCGTGTCACAGTCGCTCAACAGAATTCACAGTCGATCCGTCACTGTGAATACGGTTCAGTCGGCTCACAGCCCCAGATCGCCTCCGCGGCGTGAAGGGCGCGAGAATCGGCGAGATCAATATGGCGACAGACTCGACCGAGATGATAGGCGTCGAGTGCCCAATTCCCCTCCGAGGGGTGGGTCTTACGCTCCTCGGCAGCCAGATGACAGGCGTCAGTACAGTACAGGGTGAAGGGTTCCAGTTGACCCCAGAGAACCAGGCTTCGATGCGCGATCCATTATCGTGCAAGGTTTGGTCGACCGGAACAGAGCCCATCGGGGCGGACTCGACAGAGATGCGCCCACAAGCAGTCGAATGCATATTTCTGGTCCTGAATGTTTCAGCAGAGCTATTAGAGCCGCAGTTATCCCTCCCAATTTCAGGTTGGCAATAGGAGTCAGCAAGTTCACTGGTGAGTCTAAGCCTGAAACTTGGCTTGAAGACTACCGAGTGGCAGTTCAGATTGGTGGTGGGAACGATGAGGTGGCCATGAAGCATTTGCCCCTCATGCTGGAAGGTTCTGCCAGGGCGTGGTTGACTCAATTACTTCCTAGCAGCATTTACGCTTGGGAAGATCTGTCCCGAGTGTTCATCAGAACGTTTGAAGGGACTTGCAAGCGACCAGCTGGATTGACAGAGTTGCAAGTCTGCGTGCAGAAGGCTAATGAGACTCTCAGAGAGTATATTCAGAGGTGGATCACTTTGCACCACACTGTGGAGAATGTGTCTGATCATCAGGCAGTCTGCACCTTCAAGGATGGCGTCAAGAACAGAGAACTGAGTTTGAAGTTTGGTCGAACCGGTGACATGACCTTGAGTTGGATGATGGAGATTGCTACCAAGTACGCCAACGGCGAAGAAGAAGACCGACTCCGAAGCGGCAAGCACAAGCCGAGTCAGTCGGAAAAAGGAAACACCAGTCGGAAACAGAAGCGGAAGGCTGAACCAGCAGCTCCTGGAGAGGCTCTGGCCGTGACTCAGGGAAAGTTTAAGGGGAAACCAAAAGGATCCTGGAACCCCAAGAAGGTAAAGGATAAAGAAGGGAACGACGTGATGGATATGCCATGTCACATTCACACGAAGAAAGACGAAGAGGGGAATATCATTTACCCGAAGCACACCACTCGCCAATGTCGACTCCTGATCCAGCAGTTTCAGGGAAAACAGTCTAAGGACAAGGAGAAGGAGTCGGACAAGGCCGAAGACAAGGAGGACAGTGAGGAAGGATATCCGCATATCAACTCCACTCTGATGATCTTTGCAGATGTGGAAAGCAGGAGTCGACTGAAAGTCATTAACCGAGAGGTGAACATGGTTGCCCCAGCAAAAGCAAATTATCTGAAATGGTCTCAAATACCCATCACATTCGACCAATCTGATCACCCGACTCATATTGCCACCCCTGGGAGGCAAGCTTTGGTGGTCGATCCAGTTGTCGAAGGCACTCGACTGACAAAGGTGTTGATGGATGGTGGAAGTGGACTGAACTTGTTGTATGCAGACACACTGAAAGGAATGGGCATTCCGATGTCCCGACTGAGCACTAGTAACATGAGCTTTCATGGAGTTATACCAGGGAAGAAAGCCGAGTCACTCGGCCAAATAGCTTTGGATGTGGTGTTTGGTGATTCGAAACATTTTCGCAAAGAAAAGTTGACGTTTGAGGTCGTGCATTTTCAGAGTGCATATCATGCCATCTTGGGGAGACCAGCTTACGCACGGTTCATGGCTCGACCATGTTACGTGTACCTCAAATTGAAGATGCCCGGCCCCAAAGGAGTGATCACTGTCACCGGTGATCGGAAAAAGGCAGAAGAGTGCTTTCAGAAGGGCTCAAAGATTGCCGATTCCCAGGTGATAGCGGTCGAGTTCGAAGAATACAAGCAAAATGCAGATCCGAGTGACTTGCTGCGATCGAAGAAACCCGCCACCGAGTCTGCATTCCAGTCGTCCGGTGAGACGAAGCCTGTTCACATTCACCCGACCGACCCTGATGCGGCTCCGACCCGCATCTCCACAACACTCGACCCAAAATAGGAAGAAGCGCTCATCCAGTTCCTCCGTGAGAACTGGGACATTTTTGCATGGAAGCCCGCTGACATGCCAGGTGTTCCCAGGGGACTGGCTGAGCATCGCCTAAGAGTCGACTCGTCTGCAAAACCAGTCAAAGAGCATCTTCGGCGGTCCGCCGTCCAGAAGAGAAAAGCCATTGGTGAAGAAGTGGCTCGACTGTTGGCGGCAGGATTTATCCGAGAGATATACCACTCCAAGTGGCTCGCTAATGTCGTCATGGTTCCCAAGAAGGACAAGTCGCTCCGAATGTGCATTGATTTCAAGCACATCAACCGGGCCTGCCCGAAAGATCATTTTCCTCTCCCTCGCATAGATCAAATTGTTGACTCGACCGCGGGATGCGAGAGGCTATCTTTTTTAGATGCCTACTCCGGGTACCACCAGATCCGTCTGTACAGACCCGACGAGGTAAAAATAGCTTTCATCACTCCATTCGGGTGCTTCTGCTATATCACCATGCCATTCGGCCTCAAAAATGCCGGAGCCACATTTATGCGAATGATTCAGAAGTGTCTACTCACTCAAATCAGTCGGAATGTGGAAGCATATATGGATGATATTGTTGTCAAGTCACGAAAAGGTTCCGACCTGCTCGCTAATCTCGCCGAAACATTTGCCAACCTCAGAAGATATGATATCAAGCTCAATCCATCAAAGTGCACATTTGGAGTTCCTGGTGGCAAGTTACTCGGTTTTCTCGTTTCCGAACGGGGAATCGACGCTAACCCAGAGAAGATTGGCACTATTCTCCGAATGAAACGCCCTGTGCGAGTGCACGATGTCCAGAAGCTTACTGGATGCTTGGCCGCATTAAGTCGATTCATCTCACGACTCGGTGAAAAGGCATTGCCTCTTTACCGACTGATGAAGAAGACAGACAAGTTCGAGTGGACTCCAGAAGCTGATGCAGCGTTTGCCGAGCTAAAAGCTCTGCTCTCCACCCAGCCGGTGCTTGCTGCTCCAGTCAGCAAAGAGCCTCTGTTGCTCTATATCGCAGCCACAGGACAAGTTGTCAGTACTGTGCTTACGGTCGAGCGGGAAGAAGAAGGAAAAGCTCTCAAAGTTCAGCGCCCAGTGTATTATTTGTCTGAAGTCTTGACTCCATCCAAGCAGAGATATCCTCATTATCAGAAGCTTGTGTATGGAATATACATGACCACAAAGAAGGTTGCTCATTATTTTTCTGATCATTCCATCACAGTCGTCAGCGACGCTCCACTATCAGAGATTTTGCACAACAGAGATGCAACTGGTCGAGTGGCCAAATGGGCGATTGAACTTCTTCCCCTTGATATCAAGTTTGAGGCAAAGAAAGCCATTAAGTCACAGGCAATAGTAGATTTCCTCGCCGAGTGGATTGAACAGCAGCAGCCGACTGAAGTTCACTCGAAGCATTGGACCATGTTCTTTGATGGCTCTAAGATGTTGAATGGTTCCGGTGCTGGGGTTGTCCTGGTTTCCCCCAGAGGAGATAAGTTCAGATATGTGCTCCAGATTCACTTTGATTCCTCCAACAATGAGGCAGAATATGAGGCCCTCTTATATGGGTTGCGCATGGCCATTTCACTCGGCGTCCGTCGCCTGATGGTCTATGGCGACTCGGATTTAGTGGTCAACCAGGTGATGAAAGAGTGGGACGTGAGAAGTCCAGCCATGACTGGATACTGCAGTGCAGTGAGGAAGTTGGAAAAGAAGTTCGAGGGGTTGGAGCTCCATCATATACCCCGACTGAAAAATCAAGCAGCTGATGATCTAGCAAAGATAGGTTCCAAGAGAGAAGCCATTCCGAGTGGTGTGTTCTTGGAGCATATACACACTCCGTCAGTCAAAGAAGATCCTTTCACCGAAGAAACTCCACAGCCCAAGAGTGCTACAGATCCGACTGAAGTTGAAGTCCCAGCGGTGGTCGACTTGATCATGGAGGTTTTGGTGGTCATTCCCGACTGGACAGTTCCGTATGTCGCATATATCCTGAGAAAAGAGCTTCCGGAGGATGAGGAAGAGGCTCGACAGATCGTCCGTCGATCTAAGGCCTTTACCGTAATCAAAGGACAATTATACAGAGAAAGCGCGACTGGAGTTGGTCAGAAGTGCATAACACCAGAAGAAGGTCGACTCATCCTGAATGATATACACTCGGGGACCTGTGGTCATCATGCGTCCTCTCGGACCATCGTGGCCAAAGCATACCGAGCCGGATTTTACTGGCCAAAGGCGAATGAGATGGCAAAAGATATAGTGGATAAGTGCGAGGGATGTCAGTTCTACTCGAATATGTCGCACAAGCCGCCCTGAAGACCATCCCACTCGTCTGGCCTTTCGCAGTATGGGGACTGGACATGGTCGGTCCTTTGAGAACAGGACGAAGTGGCTTCACGCATGTACTGGTGGCAGTCGACAAGTTCACAAAGTGGATCGAGGCTAAACCAATCAAGAGCCTTGACACCGGTACTGTTGTTAGCTTCATCAGGGAACTAATATTCAGATATGGAGTCCCGCACAGCATCATTACGGATAATGGGTCGAACTTTGACTCAGAGGAATTCAGAGATTTCTGCAACTCCCAAGGCACACGGGTCGACTATGCCTCAGTCGCCCATCCGCAGTCGAATGGACAAGCAGAGCGAGCTAATGGACTGATTCTTAAGGGATTGAAGCCTCGAGTGATGCGTGATCTCAAACACGCGGCTGGAGCTTGGGTCGACGAACTTCCCTCAGTGCTTTGGGGGCTGCGGACCACACCTAATCGGTCGACCGGAAGAACTCCATTCTTCTTGGTCTACGGAGCTGAAGCAGTCTTGCCGAGTGATCTTCTCCACAATGCTCCTCGAGTTGAAATCTACAACGAAGCAGAGGCTGAACAAGCGCGGCAGGACGCAGTCGACCTTTTAGAGGAAGAAAGGGAGATGGCTCTGATCCGGTCGACCATCTACCAACAAGATTTGCGTCGTTTCCACGCCAGAAATGTGAGAGGTCGAGCCTTCCAGGAAGGGGATTTAGTTCTCCGAGTGGATCAGCACAAACCACACAAGCTTGCTCCTTCTTGGGAAGGCCCCTTCATCGTCACCAAGGTCCTCCACAACGGGGCGTACCGTCTTTACAACGTTGAGCATAATATCGACGAGCCCCGAGCTTGGAACGCGGAGCTACTCCGCCCATTTTACACTTAAGTTTTATCACTCGGATGAGTTGCAATAAAGTACTTCTGTAGTTCATGGACCTCAAAATAATAGTGTCATAGTTCCTCCATAATTTCTATCACTTTTTATTTTTGTCCACATAAAATTCCCCCTCAGTGGGTGACTTAGCCGCGAATCCGTTTCGCCTAAGTTTGTAAAAATCCTACCGAGTGGTGAGCCAGACTCTCACTCGGAGGCTTAGCTGCAAATCCGTTTCGCCTAAGTTATCAAAATCCTACCGAGTGAAGAGCAAGCCTCTCACTCGGGGGCTTAGCTGCAGTCCAAGCACTCGCCTAAGTTACAAAAAATCCTACCGAGTGAAGAGCAAACCTCTCACTCGGGGGCTTAGCTGCAGCCCTGTGCTCGCCTAAGTTACAAAAAATCCTACCGAGTGAAGAGCAAACCTCTCACTCGGGGGCTTAGCTGCAGCCCTGTGCTCGCCTAAGTTACAAAAATCCTACCGAGTGAAGAGCAAACCTCTCACTCGGAGGCTTAGCTGCAGCCCTGTGCTCGCCTAAGTTACAA